>NW_020229864.1:452969-652969 GCF_003227725.1 Camponotus floridanus
TTTCTTCCTTCTTCTTACTCCTCCTTTTACAAAATTTTTTTGCAATCCTTCTCCCTCTTTCCTCTGTGTTTCTCCTCTTGTTCTTTTTCTTTTTTTTTAAACAATTTTTGTCTTGAACTCTTAAATAAATTATTTTTCTTCTTTTCAACCTGTCAAACTGTCAAAAACTGTCAAAACTGTCAAAACTGTCAAACGACATGAATGAAGCAAGTCGCTCAGCAAATTACTATTGACGACCAATAACCAATCATTCATCGCGGAAAAAGAGGCAACAATGTCAATAACATGTCTTTCTTAGAAAGGGATCATTTACAGCAACACACCCTAATGGCACACATTTTTTTGTTATTAATTAATTTTATTAATTAAATTAATTCAAATAAATATGATGAGAAGACTCACCAATCAGTTAAAATTGCCTTTAATAATGCCATACCGATCAGGATATATAAGAGTTCTCTCTTCTACTCTAATTATTATATAAAGTATAGTGGTAATACATATATTACATATAAGACATACATATATACATATAAGAAGAAATGTATTTCGAAGAAATAAAATGTCAGGAATTAAAAATAATAGAAAATTATTAGCATAAGAAACAATATTGTATAAATGAAGCGTATTATAAAGTCTGCAACGTACATTTTATGTAAATCTCCATCAATGCCGAAAGACAAGAACTAAATAAATCTATCTATACATATCAACATATAATTGTATATAATATATATTACATTATTAATACATACACATTTATGAAATTTCAATCTTTTGCTACAGAACATTTTAAACTTCAATCAAGACATCCTTTGAGTAAGTTAAAAAAAATTAACGTCTGTAAATTATCTCTTTGTAGGATATGAATGGCTCGGAAGTAGCATAGCAATGATGGCAAACAGAATCTCTTATACCTTCGATTTAATTGGACCCAGCTTTTCGGTGGATACACTTTGTTCTTCATCTTTGACTGCTATGCATCAGGCAGTCGTGGCGATACGCACTGGTGATTGCGACGCAGCGATCATTGGCGGATTGAATATTGTGCTTAATCCGGTTCACTATCTTCATTATCATAAAAAAAATATGCTATCCACAGAAGGTAAATGTAAATCATTCGACATCTCAGCTGACGGTTACGTGAAAGCCGAAGCAGTGGTTGCAATATACCTGCAGAAAATGACAGACGCGCGCAGAGTATATGCTACAGTAATGAACACAACGATAAACGCGGACGGCTACAAGCCCGAAGGTATCATGTATCCGAATGGTGACATTCAGTACCTGATGTTGCAGAAAATATACAATGAGGTAAATATTGATCCCAAAGACATAGTTTACGTGGAGGCGCATGGTAGCGGTACCAGAGCGGGTGATCCGGAGGAGCTCGGTGCCATCGATAGGTTGTTTTGCAAAGACAGAAAGACACCGCTGTTAATCGGCTCGGTTAAATCAAATATGGGACACGCAGAACCTACCAGTGGACTGTGCGCGATCGCCAAGGTGCTGATTGCGATGGAAACCGGTGTGATTCCGGCGAATCTGCATTTTGTTACTCCAAATCCAAAGATTCCCGCGTTGACCAAGGGACGTATTCGCGTACTTGACAAAGCTACGCCATGGAACGGCGGTTTTGTGGGTATCAATTCATTTGGCGCCGGTGGTACGAATTCGCACGTCATTCTGCGCAGCAATTCGAAGGTAAAAATATCATTAGATACCGTCGAGCAGCAATTGCCGAAGCTGGTTGCCGTATCGGGCCGTACAAAAGAAGCTGTACAGGTATTATTGAACAAGGCAAACGAGCATCGACAAGACAATGAGTTTTTATCTCTACTGTACTCCGTGCACAGTGATAACATACCGAATCATAACATTCGTGGCTATGAAATACTCGCTTATGATAGTACGCGCGAGATTGTCGAGGCGAATTATGACGAGAAACGTCCCGTTTGGTTTTTATTTTCCGGTATGAATACTCAGTGGCCGGGTATGGGACGCGAATTGCTTGACATCGAAACGTGCCAGCGTAGTCTACAACGATGCGCCGATGTATTAAAGGAGCACAATGTTGATCTAATGAATATCATCATTAACGGTACTGATGAAACATACGAAAACGTATTGGTTGCTACCGTGTCAATCGTGGCCATTCAAATCGCTCTTGTCGATATGTTAATATTTATGGGTGTGCAACCAGATGGTATAATTGGACACTCCCTTGGCGAAATAAGTTGCTCGTATATCGATGGTGCGTTTACCCTAGAGCAAACAATTTTGACAGCCTATTACAGAGGCAAGTCGATTATAGAATCCAATTTGGAACCAGGCGCTATGGCGGTGGCAAATTTGAATTGGGAGGAAGTCAAGAAGATGTGTTTAAACGATATCGTTCCAGCCTGTCATAATTCCGAGGATTTGGTTACCATTTCTGGTCCACCCGTATCTGTGAAAAAGTTCGTAGAGGAACTGAAGAGCAAAGATGTCTTTGCCAAAATGATCAAATGCTGTGGCGTTGCTTATCACAGCAAATACATTGCTCCAGCTAAATCCAAATTTCGCGCTTCCCTCGATATGATTGTGCCGAAGCCAAAGAAAAGATCTACCAGATGGATTTCTAGTTCGATACCCGAGGCCGCATGGAATAGCCCACTCGCACAATTTTGTTCATCGGAGTATCACGTGAACAATATGTTGTCACCTGTGCTTTTTCAGGAGGCGATTACGCATATCCCGAAAAATGCGATAACCATCGAAATCGCGCCACATTGCTTGCTACAGACGATCCTGCGTAAATCCCTACCATCCACGGTGACTAATATCGGTCTCCAAAAGCAGAATTATTCAAATAATTTGATCTTTTTACTATCTAATGTGGGAAAGATGTACACAGCCGGCGCGCAGCCCGACATCTCTAAACTGTATCCGTCAGTTAGTTTTCCTGTCAGTCGCGGAACACCGATGATTGGATCATTGATCAAATGGGATCATTCTGCTACATGGACGGTGCCCGATTTGAAGCATCAGATGAAAGAATCGTCTGGAGCGCTTGTTGTAGAGATAAATTTATCGAGTGAAACAGACGCATATTTAATGGGACACCAAATCGACGGGCGATTTGTTTTCCCAGGCGCCGGCTTCATATTCATGGTTTGGCAAATCTTTGCGAAACTACGCGATACCGATTTCGACCGACTATCAGTAATCTTTGAGAACGTATGGCTTCAGCGCATTACCTTCTTACCGGAGAATAAAACAATCAAATTTTTCATAAAACTTTTCGAAGGAAAGGGAGATTTTGAAATCCTCGAAGCTAATAGCATTGTAGCCAGCGGGAACATCCGCGCCGCTGAAGCTATCGAGATAAATCAGCTGAACTTACCACCGTCCCGATACCGTCTACCGAGCTTTTATTGAATACGGAGGATATTTATAAGGAATTGAGATTACGTGGATACGAATACAATGGTATTTTCAAAGGAATAAAATGCTGTGACATTTCTTTCACCGTTGGCGAGTTACATTGGTTTAATGAATGGTCTTCGTATATTGATAACATGTTTCAATTTAAAATGTTGTCAAACGACCGGAAATTAGTTTATGGCTCGAAGTGTCGATACGCCATGATCAATCCCGTTCTTCATAAACGAATGATCAATGAGTTACCGAAAAACGGCGGATTGCCGATATATCACTATAAAAATGCCAATATAGTTAGATCAGGCGGTATTGAATTAAAAGATATGAAGTATACCGCACCTCAGCGACAGCAGAAGACTAAACCTAAATATGAACGTTACGTTTTCGTATCTTATGAAAATTCGTGCAGCTTGGTCTTGAAAGATCCAAAGAGACAAAAGATTCACATACTTACTATACTATTACAAATTGTATGTGAAAATGTAACGACATCGAGAATCAAGGCCGTGGAAGTTGCGGATAATCGAGCCGCGGAAGAGTTTTTGGTGCCGCTTGTACACGATATTCTTTCTTGCGATCCCTTCATCACTGTAAGTACTCGTTACATAATTTTAATAATTGTAGTCGACTTAAAGAAGTGAACAAAAATCTTGGATAAATAGTCTCAAGCGATTTATAGTATAAGATACAATACATATTTTTTAAATATATATACAATTTTCATAAATGCAAATTATGATATATAAAAAAACTTTTTTTTAAATGCACGGCATTCTAAATCCGTGTCTATCATTTTTATCGTTTTAGGTTGATTTACAAGTAGCCGTCAGTTCCGCGTGCGATTATAGGACAAGTTTCGATCAAAGGGGCATTAATATTAATATAATTAAATGGGATGCGAATGATACATTCCCAGCTCAGAATATGCACCTCATCATAGCAGCGGAAGTTCTCTCTGGCCGATCTCTCATCAATTTCAAAAATCTAGCGGCTACCTTAAGTTCTAATTGCTTTATTCTTCTAGAGGAGACTGGTATATTCGACTTAAAGATTGCACTAGAAGAGGCGAATCTGATGTTAATTAGTAAGCAAATCGACTCCACGGGAAAGAATTACTTCTTATTGAAAAAACGAAAAGAAGTGAGAAAAGAACCGATCTTAATACAGATCACAGGAAACGATTTTTCATGGTTAGCAAATGCGAAAGCGGCATTGAGAAATTGCGACAGTGAAAAACAAGATGTTCTTTTTGTATCTCAAAGCGAAGAATTACTTGGTAATTATACATGTTTATACATAATTTTTGAAATGAAAAATTTATGTTTAGAAATATTTATTTAAAAATCTTTTTTTCGAGCTTTATCCGAGAGCTTTATCAGCGAATCATTAAAGATCTTGTTTTTTTTTATTCTCAGGTATTGTCGGATTCATAAACTGCATGCGACGCGAGATGGTAAACGTGCGTTACGTTTTCATCCAGGACAATAATGCTCCCAAATTTGATTTATTCTCGCAGTTCTATGCGGAGCAATTAGAGAAAGAATTAATGGCTAACGTATTGAAAAGTGGTCAATGGGGTAGTTATCGGCACTTGCAATTAGATAAAGATAACTGCACGGAAGTAGAGCACGCTTATGTGGATACATTGACGACAGGAAATTTAAATAGTTTAGCATGGATTCAAAGTCCGTTAACGTATTGTCAGAGCAAATATCTAAATTCACTTTGTAATGTGCACTATGCGTCATTAAATTTCAGGCAAGTTTCAACGAAAGTCACTTGTTGCGACTGAAATGATAAAAATAACGAATTCGATGTAACTATATAAAATACGACGAAATTATATAAACAACGAATATCACGTTGATAAATATTTATTGATAAATTTTATACTAATAGGGATATTCTGCTGGCGACTGGTAAACTATCAACGGATGCCCTCTCATCGTTAGGACTTGCTACAGAAGACTATGTATTAGGATTTGAATTCTCCGGGACAGACGCAGATGGCTGTAGAGTAATGGGTTTATTAGACAAATCTAGAGGTTTGGCGACCACCGTGTTGCCGGATTCCGGTTTTCTTTGGAAGGTACCTGACAAATGGACACTGGAGCAAGCGGCGACAATACCGGTCGCTTATGCGACCAGTTACTATGCTCTGTTTGTACGAGGTCGATTGAGAACGGGCGAAAACGTGCTGATTCATTCTGGTGCGGGTGCCGTCGGTCTAGCGGCAATCAACATTGCCTTGCACGCAGGCTGCACCGTCTTCACTACTGTCAGCACAGAGAAAAAACGATTGTATCTCAAGAAGACCTTTTCGCAATTGACCGACAAGCACATTGGCAATTCCCGAGATACGAGTTTTGAACAGCTAATCTTGGACGAAACCCGAGGACGTGGGGTCGATGTAGTATTGAATTCACTGTCAGAAGAGAAACTACATGCCAGTGTACAGTGCCTCGCGAAGAACGGTCGCTTCCTCGATATTGGGAAGTACGACATGTTGAATGGCAATCGCGTAGATATGTCTCTGTTTTTAAAGAATACTTCTTATCACGGTATACTTTTAGAATTGTTATTAGAAAATATCGAGGATAAGCGAAAAACGATTAGACTAATCTCGGAGGGAATTGAGAATGGTGTAGTACGTCCATTACCGACGACCGTATTTTCGAAGCAAAGCCTCGAGGAAGGATTTAGATTTATGACGGCAGGCAATCATATCGGTAAGGTATTGCTGAAGATTCGCGACGATGAACCTCAGAAACATAAGCTGCCAATGCTAAGAACAGTAGCGGCCATACCACGTACTTATATGTATCCAGACAAGTCGTATGTGTTGATCGGTGGTCTCGGTGGATTTGGTTTGGAATTAGCCAATTGGATGATCACCCGCGGCGCTAGATTCATCGTTCTCGTGTCACATACTGGAATACGCACTGGTTATCAGACGTCTCGCGTTCAACATTGGCGCAATAATGGCATCAAAGTCATCATCTCTGCTGCAGATATCACGACGTTATCGGGCGCCGAATGTTTAATCGACGAGAGTAATCGATTGGCTCCAGTTGGCGGTATATTTAATCTGGCCGTCGTTCTACGTGACGCTTTGTTCGAGAACCTACAAGTGGCCGACTTCGAGACTGTAACCTTGCCAAAAATCAATGGTACGAGAAATCTGGACGTGATATCGAGAAAGTCTTGTCCATCATTGGATTATTTTGTCGTGTTCTCGTCCATATCGTGTGGCCGCGGCAATGCCAGTCAATCCAATTATGGTCTCGCAAATTCAGCTATGGAAAGAATAATAGAGCAAAGACATACTGCTGGTTTGCCCGGTCTCGCTATTCAATGGGGTATTATAGGAGATGTCGGTTTGTTTGTTGGTGAGACATTTCTCTATTTCTTTTTATGAGATTCAATGGGAATTATATTCTTGTATTTAGGCGGAATTTATAAAGTGAAAAGGAACAATGTGATCCGAAAAAGGATCGAAGACTCTTTACGTAAAAAATATTTCCATTTTATTCTTTAAAAAGTATCCACATAGTCAATATAATGATATGACTTTTCGAGGATAATTTATTACATTATTTATTTTTATTAATAGAGACATTAACAACTTTTTATTGCAAGAAATATATAAAACAATAATGTAGAGATATTATTAATAGGACATAATTGCAAACTAATAACAATAACGTAATATTATTAAAATAAGAGTGCAAATTATTGTATATATTTAAATATATAAATTATTTTGGCCAGATCATCGAAGCAAACAGTAATCATTTTTTACATTCGATATCACTACATGATACTATGATTTTTACAGATACAATGAAGAATGAAATTTTTGATGTAAGATATGTTTTACCGCAACGTGTGACCAGCTGTCTTGAGACCATAGACGTTTTTCTTCAACAACCATATCCAGTATTATCGTCTATAGTGATAGCCGAGAAACACAAATTTGCAAATAACGACGACAAAGTTGATATCATCCAAATCGTTGCTAATATTCTTGGTATTGAAAACATCTCGGCAAATATCAATGACAGCTTCGACAATCTCGGCATCGATTCGCTAAGCTATACGGAGATAAAACAGATTCTTGAAAGAGAATATGGTATCTTATTATCGTTCCGAGAGATGTATGTCTTAACGTTAAGTAAATTATTAGATTTATTAGCGAAAAACGATGTATTTCACGATCCTTCAACAAGTTAAAGAAGTACAAAGATGATCGCAAATCTACAGAAAGAGAAATATATTCTTTAATTTTAATGATATGACTTTTCTTAAATTTTTTTAGCATTTTTTTTTACATGTAAATTATAATAATGATTGTATTTTAATGTAATTTATGATAGTTGTAATAATAATAAATATTTTTAAATTGATTATATGATTTTGTTAAAAGAATTATTTTTTTGTTTATACATGTGCTTAATATATTATGAATATTTAAATAAGTTATAAATATTAAATCTGTAATATTCAAAATAAGAGACGTTAGACAGAAGAGGTAAAGACTAATGCTATACGATGCCATTGGCAGATATATTTCCAAAAATTAAGTTCTCTTATAATAAGTTCATGAAATTGGCCAAAATTGCCATTTTGGACTGTTTAACCACAACTTACTTAAAATCTGAAAACGTAACGCTAAGGTAATTCTGTAGTCACATTCGTTATCAGCGTTAAAAAATCAATTAGATTCACTTGCTCTGCATTTTATAACTGACCTTCGCAGACTTGTGTTATCAATAAATAATATATATAAAATAATTTTGTCATATTAGATATCTACATATTATAACAATTATATTATTATATATTATGGCAATTAATAAATTACCTATTTGATTAACTTTGATTGAATTCTTTTTGCTTAACGGATTTCTGTAAGATTTTACATTTTTTATGTTTTTCGGGTCGCTGATTACAAATCTAAAATAAAATTTCAAAAATTCAAAATGACGAATTCAATATGGTAGTCGGAATTAAAACCATTAAAATATGTATAAAGACGAAAAGAAATATATTTTTATTAATTGTTAGAAATTTGAGACCAATTTGAAACATTTTAAAGAGCTGTTCCAATACAGACACCATAAAAAAGAAATAAATGTATACAAATATGAAAAAAATAAGATTTCTAAAATTCCGTAAACATCTACTACGTTTTTGAAAACTCAATTGTTACATAGTCAAAGATCTTTCGCGATCGAGTGATTGATTGATCGCGGATAACTTATGTAACATAGAAGAAGAAAGTTTTACAATAAACAGGTAGTTCACAGTAAACAAGTAATTTGTTTATGAGAAAAAAATCTAGCCTGCGGAGAATTATACTTTGTTATACATATACATATAGAGTGATAATATTATATAATATATTATCATTTTATACGTATAACAAAGTTAACGTATTGTCAGATCAAATATCTAAATACACTCTGCAGTATGTCTATGCGTCATTAAATTTCAGGCAAGTTCCACGAGCGTCACTTCTTGCTCTCTCCGAAATTCTCTCTGAAATAATAATAATAATATGTTACCACATTGATAAATACTTGTTGATAAATTTTATTCTAACAGAGATATTCTGCTGGCGACTGGTAAACTAGCAACGGAATGTTCTTTCATCGTTAGGGCTGACTACAGAAGACTATGTATTAGAATTTGAGTTCTCCGGGAGAGACACAAACGGCTGTAGAGTAATGGGTTTATTAGACAAATCTAGAGGTTTGGCGATCACAGTGTTTCCGTGTGTTACAAAAAATTGTACATTTACATAAAATCCAAAAATTACACTTTTAATCTTGTAATTTCTCATCAAATATAAACGAATATTTACACAATAAAAAGTAAAAAAACTAATTTTTAAAAGTACATGAATTTATATATTTCCGTTAAAAAGCGTAATTGTTACACTGATTATATATGTGTAATTTTACATACTTTTTTACAGTGTAGACAAATGTTTGGGAGCCTGCTTAAAGCCGATATATACCTATAATGTAGACATTCGATGTCAGTCTGCAAATTCAAACCATTACTTTGTCGTTTAATAAAAAGCATTTCCGAAATCAAACGTTTATGAAACTTCGGTTCACTTTCCAGGATTCTGACATTCTCTCATTTAAAATCGTGACCGAAAACCTTATGATCAGTAATAACTGAGCGACTCGAAGAGTTTCTATTGATATGTTTACGGTGCTCTTCGATTCTAGTTTGAAACCGTTTACCCGTTTGGCCTACATAGGACGCATTGCAATCATTACAATCTATCTTATAAACGATATTCATTGACAACGCTTTAGGTAGAGGATCCTTATGACCTTTAATTAGCTTATCTAATTTATTCAAGCTGAAGTAAGACTTTCTGACATTATCAATATCTTTCATAATATGATAAAATTTTTCCGAGACCGAAGGTAGAAAAGGCACCGTAAAATATCTAACCGCTCTGTCACTCATGTTATCCTCGATCTTGTCTTTATTGTTTGACTTATGAATTAAAAACTTTAAATGTTCGCGTATGATCTGAAATATAAAATTTAAGGGATAGTTATTATTTATAAGAATCTGAACAATAAGCTTAAAATTTTTTTGATAGCAATTAGGATGAGACAGAGAAAAGATCCTATCCGTTAAATCAATTATCGTGCCTTTCTTTTGGCAAAGAGAATGCTGTGATAAAAAATTGAGATATCTACCAGAAAATGTTGGCTTGTGGCAGTCAAAAATTAACGAATTGTTCTGTAAAACCATAGTGACGTCTAAAAACTTGAGTCTTTTATTCTCACCCACTTCTAAGGTGAATTGGATTCTAAGGTGAAATGAGTTAAATATATTTAATGTATCTTCGACAGACGAAGACGGGATACATAAAGCCACATCATCAACATATCTAACGTAGAATGAAGGAGTAAATTGCAAGTTTGCTAGAGTTTTATCCTCCAAATCCTGAAAAACAATATTAGCAATAATAGGAGACAAAAGAGAACCCATAAGAGTGCCATAAGTTTGTTGATAAATGACACCATTAAAAACGAAAAACGTTGAATTCAATACGAATCTAATTGCTGAGATGAATTCAAGCTAAGGAATAGTACAATTATTAGTAATAAATGTCCATCTTTTTCTAACGCTGTCAATTGCTGCATCAGTTAATGATATTGTATTAGAAAATACTCATAAGGAAAGGGCTGGACTCCACCGATTTTGATGAGCTTCGGATATATTGTAGTTTAGACTAAAATAACAGACACGTATTTCTTTATACGTGCTATAAGCCCATTACGGCCATAAGGGAAACGTCCTTTTGAAAAAAATTAGTTTTTGTATTTCGCGAATACCATCCAAACGATAAAAGATACAAAAATGTTTCAAATAAAAGTTTTATAGTTTCGATTTATAACAGTGTAATCAAATTTCTCGAAAATGTCATTTTTCGAAGTCTTTCTCCCCCTCTCAATTTTAAATTTTTTATACCAAAACTTAAAGTATATCTAGTGCAAAACTCAGCTATAAAGTTGTATTCAGAAATACTTCTATATCGTTATATGCGCGCGTCATCCGTATTTGTTAATATAGTGCTCACTTCTCATGGCGGCACTATTTTCATCAGAATCTTGCAGAGATAGCCATGACTTATCAATAAATATATGTTAATGATAATTGTATATTATAATTTTTCATATCTATATATTATAACAATTTACAATTATATTATAACAATATTAACAATTATATTATCATATATTATGGCAATAATTAATTTACTCCTTTGATTGATGCAATTCTTTTTGTTTTGGCAGTGGATTTTTGTGAGTTGTACTTTTTGTTTTTCGGATCGCTTCGGATTACAAATCTGAAGACAAATTTCAAAAATTCATAATGATGGATCCAATATGATAGTCAGAATTAAAACCATCAAAATATGTATAAATATGAAAAAAAACATATTTTTCATTAGTTATTAGAAAGCTGATGCCAATTTGAAAAATTTCAAAGAGCTAAACCAATACAGACTTTATAAAAAAGTAAATTTATGGAAGTATAAAGATAAAAAGGATACAAATTATAAAATTAAATGTTGAAGAACGATAATTTATTGCAACTAACCAAAATTGTTATGCTTATACATAAAAAACATAACATTAATATAAAATTTTAGAAATATGTGTCCAACGGAACACATGCGCTACTATACTGAAAAATTTGTATTCTTAACTTAAAAATATACCACTTATCTTTATATTCTAAAAATAAGTAGCATATTCTTCTTAACTTAAGAATATACCACTTATTTGTAGTATATTCTAAAGTCCCCCTCCGATTTTGATGAGCTATGATATGGGATATATTGTCTAGAATGTCTAGATTAATAGACAAGAGAGATTACTTGAATATTTCATTACATATTTCTTATTAAAAATAAAAAAAATGTATAGTTATATATTTATAGTTATATTAGAAATAGTACATTTCATTTAAGTCCTTTTCTTAATAAGTTTTTAATAAACAATGAGCGACGACTGAAACTTTTTACATGTTTACATTCGAGGACATAAAATGGGAATAACTAAAGAAGTATAAAATAAATAAATATTTATTTTTACTTATACTAATTACTTTAATCTTGACATATATTATCAAGATCATATTTCTGAATAACATGCAAAAAATTTCAGCAACTAATTCCTCTCTCTTATTAAACAAATTATTAACAGAAGAAGGTAAATATTCATATAATGTTAAAGTTCCGCAAACGTTAATAATCTTGATATATATTATAGAATATATAATTGAGAAGGGAGAGAGAATATATATTATAGAGAATCATCCTTTTATAAATAACTTTCAGTATATCTTAATCATAGACATCTATGGTTTTAACCATCGATCACCGTTTATCAAAAATTTATCAACAAAAAATTTATCATATAAATAGTATATAGATTTTTTTGATATTATAGTTACTTAAATACGCAACCTTCTAAAAAACTCAATAATATTGTATTAGAAAATATTCATAAGGAAAGGGCTACTGGCATAAGAGAAAGCTGGATTACAAATTTGAAGATAAATTTCAAAAATTCAAAATGACGGATTTAATATGGCAGTCAGAATTAAAACCATCAAAATATATATAAATATGAAAAGAAACATATTTTTCATAAGTTATTAGAAATCTGGTGTCAATTCGAAAAATTTCAGAGCTAATTCAATACAGATCTCATAAAAAAGGAAATTTATGGAAATTTCCAGATATGAAAAATACAAATTATAAAATTAAATATTAATAGGCGACAATTTATTGCAATGAATAAAAATAGATGCGCTTAAAATAGATGCAAAAGCATGATATTAATATAAGATAATTTTACAAATGCATCTAACATACAGGTCCAACGGAACATATACGCATTATTATAAAAACATCTATCTTGAATCAAACTAAGAGTTTAGAACAATACATCAGCGATTTCGTTCTACTACTGAATAAAAATAAGTATGCATATATTACATTATTATCTTCCATATTAATTTAAAAATTTTTATTATTATTCATGCTTTTATATACTTATATTTTTTTTTTATTTAAGTGTCTTTTAAAAGTACTTTTAAAAATAAATAACTAATCCGTTATCGTTACTTCAAAAGTAATGATTCGTTACTTTTAATGCTAAAAACAGATAAAGCTAAATAAAAAAAATTTAATTTGGTAATATTTTTTATTAAAATATTAATAAAAGCAATAAATTTTTTATTTTAAATTTACAAAACCGTAAAAAATTTAAAGAGATATAAATTTTAAAGCGCTTAACATGTAACTTTATATGTAAATAAAAAAATTTTAATTTCCATTAAATTTATAAATTCAGTTTATAAATTCAGTTAAATTTATATTCTTTTTGTGCTCTCGCGCGATATTACGTCAAATTTAAGGGAGATAAATATTGCGATGGCCGAAAAAAATAGCTCTTTTTAGCGAATTTTTTGTGATGCCCATAAAGCAGATAGATCAATAAATGTTTTTATTGAATTAGAATTTTTGAATTTGAATTAGAACATTTTTAGAACTGTTAAAAAATATTTTTTTATTTGACGAAATACATTTTTATCTTAGTATAAAATGTGTCTCTGCACGCCACGCAAACTCCATCGGTCCTGCACCTGGAATCCTTAAAAGTCATCTGAAATTAAAAAACCCAAGATTTTCTTAAAGTATATGAGTTTCAGTTAAGCATACGGATTTTTTTTTACAATTAAAATTTCCCAAAAAAATGTCAAAAAAACGGTATTTTTTTTGGACAATTTCCGAACTTTTTTTTTGAACGTGCATTATTTTGCGAATAATTAAAATATTAAAATTTTCATACGCTTAACTACACTCATATACTTTAAGGAAATCTTGGGTTTTTTTATTTCAAATGACTTTTAAGGACTCCAGGTGCAGGGCCGATGGAACTTGCATGGCGTGCTGAGTCTACTATAGACACATTTTATACCAAGATAAAAATGTATTTCATCAAATAAAAAATATTTTTCAAGAGTTCTAAAGATGACTAATTCAATACAAAAACATTTATTGATCTACCTGCTTTATGGACATCACAAAAAAATCGCTAAAAAGAGCTATTTTTTCGGCCGTCACAGTGTTTATCCCCCTTAAAAGCTGACTAATCACATCCATTTCGAAAGAATGAAGTAACTGTGATTGACTAATGATGTCATTAATCTCTCTCAGAGCAATAAATTTCATCCGAAGTATTATCATTCATTATGTATGTCGCTCGATAACTAAAGATTATGACGGAAATACGATGTTATAAATATTTTCAAAAAAAAACGATAAGAGTAAAGTATCGATAAAAGTAACTGTTAAATTCGTTATCATTGCTAAAAAAATATAACTACATTATCGTTACAGTTACAGAAAAAAAATGTAACACCGCATAGTGGGGAAAAAAGCCTTTTGTGGATAAAATTCAGCCGACAATTGAATTCTTAACGGATTAAAATTTTTTTTTAATTTGTTGGAAATTGTATAGGCTTTAAATACTATATGCGTAAATTTTAATTACGGTCCAAATTAAAAATAGCGGATAATAAAGTGAGCATAAATCTCAAAACTATACGATTACGAATAAATTCGTAACAAAATGTGTATGTATTTATGCAAAAATATTATTATGTGTTTGTAGTCGATAATTATGAATTTGTAGTTAAAAAAATGGCGGATCCAAGATGACGGAAAACTTTAATTTGAAAATTGGTTCCCGCCCATCGAGGCGGGAAATAAAATTACCAATAAGATACTAGCAAAAGAGACAGACATAGGCCGGTATTCATAGTCCGATCTTATATTTAAGATCATCTTAAGTCTGCTTGGAGGTTGACTTAAGACCTCATTCAACCAATCAAATAGCTGCGTAGCATTTCAAGCTCGAACTTAAGACGATCTCAAATATAAGATCGGACTATGAATACCGGCCATAGGCCTCCCATGTAGTACTTTTCTCTCTACAGCGGGCACTCGCCTGTCTATCGTAATGCTCAATCCAGTATATGTCGATGATTTTACCCAATTAGCGAAGCGATATCAGCAGTGGCGTAGAAAATACCGCTTCGTTGATTGGTTGCTGCCATCGACATATACACTAGACTGAGCATTGCGCATGAACGTAAGAAATAACAGGATAGAGCATAAAGTACTTTTTAGACGAGGGGAGTAAAGCTTGAGGGGTAAGGGGTTTACAGTCGCGGCCATCTTAGATGGCTCAGATTTAGCGTTTATTTTCACGTCGCATGAACGTGAATCGAGTAATATATGAGAGATTCCGTGAAATCAACATCTATCATCTGAAATCGCTGTGTCAGAGCGAATCATTTCTAAATATATTCATAAAAAAATAACGCGTGTGATTAATAATAACGCGAGTGTGTGTTGTTAATAATAATGCCGGATTGTTGGGCAAAAGGCTGTAAAAGCCGAAATAATAATAGTCGGAAGAATAAAGCTCAACTGCAATGGGAACAATCTCATAACAAAAAAATTACATTTCATAAGTAAGTGCTTTATTGCAATCAAATTACATATGTTATAACTGTTTTATACGTTATAATTTTTAATATTAATTATTGTATAATTATAGAATACCTAAGAACCCAGAAAAACGAAAAAAATGGCTAGAAAGTATGAATTTAAATATCGATATACCAGAAAATGCAAAATTGTGCTCGCTACATTTTGAAGAAAGCGCTTTTGACAGAAGAGATGATTATTATATTAGAATCCGGCCTGGTGTCATCCCATTTGTATATAAAGTATAAAGGATTAATTTAAATTATAAATATAAGGTTAAATATGTAACATTTAAGAAAATATATATTTTTTACAGGGCAATGCAAATTTAAGTAACATAGAAGCTCCTCAAAAAAAAAACAAATTACTAAACACAACAAATCAAGAAAATATTGACACCAAGACATATGAAAAAATACTTAATGCAGAACAAAGTATGTTTATAAGACTCAATAATAAGAATAGATTGTTTATAAGACTCAATAATAAGAATAGATTGTTTATAAGACTCAATAATAAGAATAGATTGTTATAAAATTGATAACATAACAGAAAATAATTTAAATAATGATTCTTTACAGAAACTATAGAAGATAATTTTGATTTTTCTGGAACAGTGATTGATAGTACCATTAGTATTCCTAGCACTTCTAAAAGTAATTAATCTTTCTTATTAAAATAATTAGTCTATCTTCTTGAGCCTTGAAACAAATAATTATAGATATTTAATTAATTTCATTAAATTATTGTATATTTTTATACAGCGATTGATATAGACCAACTAAGGACACCACGCAAAGTTAAACACCAGGAAACGATTGTTTCACCGCGTTTGTTGAAAAATACACCAAGGAAACAAATACTTGAAACTGCATTGATTAATGTAAGAAAAAATTTTATCAAGAAGATAAGATCTTTGCAGCAAAAACAGAGAAGATCCGCGAAATGTATTGCAAATTTGAAAAATGTATTGACATCTTTGAAGAAGAAAAATTTTCGTGATTCGCAACAGTTGGATATTTTAAATAATATAGGTACGTTCAATAAACAATTATTACTGCGTCAAAATAATAAAATTAAGAAAACATTAATGCGTAAACAATACGAGCCCAAGTTAAGATCGTTTGCTCTAACGTTACATGTTTACTCGCCACGAGCGTACGCATTTGTTAGAAAAAAATTTGATACATATTTGCCTCATCCTAAGACAATTTGTAAATGGTACAAATCAGTTAACGATGAGCCGAGTTTTAATGCGGAAGCATTAAAGTCAATTAAATAACGCGAACTAATTAATTATCCGATGTTTTTATATGTGACGAAATGGCCATAAGACGACATGTCGAATATGATGGTCAAAAATTTATAGGATATGTCGATTTAGGACCTGATATTGATTGTGGTAACGCTATAATTAAAGAAGCATTAGTGTTTTTAGTAAATGTAATAAATCAGTCCTTGAAAATTCCCATAGGATATTTTTTGATAAACGGTTTGAATGCCGAACAGAAATCTAATTTAGTTATTAAAGCATTAAAAACTTTGTATGAGCATCATATAATAGCACTAACTTTTGATGGAGTCCTGTTAATTTAACAATGTGCAATATTTTAGGATGCAATTTAACGTCTACTACATCTTTTCAGACTTATTTCTTTCATCCAACAATACAACAAAAAGTAGTGGTATTTCTTGATCCTTGCCATGCTCTTAAATTATTACGTAATTATCTTGGAAATTATAAATCAATAATTGATGACGAGGGTAATATCATCCGATGGAAATATTTCATGAAGTTTCATGAAATCCAAATAAAGGATTACATTTAGCCAATAAGTTAAGAACACAGCATGTAAATTATCAAACACAAAAAATGAAAATAAAACTTGCAGCGCAAATCTTCAGTGCCTCTGTAGCTGATGCAATAGATTTTTGTAAAAATGATTTAAAATATTCCGAATTTGCAAATTCAACACCAACAACATAATTCATACGATTAATAAATGATTTTTTTGATATTTTTAATTCGATAAACATGAAACAAAGATGATTTAAACAACCATTGCGTAAAAATATTAGCTCCATTATTATTAACAAATTAAATGAAGGTTATAATTATCTTGCATAATTGCGAACAACAAAAAATAATTCATTGTTAATTCAGTTGAAAAGCAAATGTGGAGTGATTGATTTTATGATGTGTATCAAAAGTTTATTAGAAATTTACAATAACTTAGTTGTTAGTCAAGACATTTTACAGTACATACCATGCTACAAATTTAGTCAAGATCACATTGAATTATTTTTTGGTTGCATAAGAGCTAAAGGAGGTTGCAACAATAATCCAAGAGTTCGACAATTTAAAGCCGCTTACAAAAAACTTCTTATTCATACTGAGATTGCAGATATAAAAACCGGTAATTGCATCCCTTTGCAATTTTACATATTTCTTTGAATCCTGAAAATATTATTAATCAATCGATTTCAACATCACGTTTATTCGAGGATAGCAGTTGTGAAGATAATAACAATAATTTCCCAGGTAGCACACGGTCGTTTTAAATACATTTCTTAAACATATCCAATATTTTTTAACCGTAAAGCATTAATAAGAAACGTTCTTATAGAAACGCTTTTAAAATCATAGTTAAGGAAATGTATTTTTTACGTTTCTATAGACAAAATAAAAACTAATTTTTATTAATTTCAAATTAATTTTAACCTATATATACATATGTACATACATATACATATACATACATACATACATACATACATATATATACATACAATATATATATATATATATATATATATACACATATATAATTAGTATGAAAATATACTATATTAATTTCTATTTACAAATATATGGATAAGATCACTAATTGTAAGAATCATTATTTCATTGATCTCTAGTAGAAACATTTCTTTTTTGTTACTTTATCTTATATCTTATTAATTATAGTCAGTGGGAGTAAAATTTTACCGCAAAATCAGTAATCGCTAGTTCGTTTGTTTACCGCTATGGCGCGCTATTTTTCTCGTACTTACGTTTTAATCATGAGGATTATATAAAACTTGCAAAAGGCGACAGATAAAATTAAAAGTATCACTTCGATTTAATTTCTGATACAATATCAATAGAGGAATTTCAGATATTAAATCGATTTTATAAGTTGGACATGTCTGGCGAATAAACATAATCTGTTCATTATATATTAGAGATGTAAAATAAATCATCATCTATTTAACATTTATATTTTAATATGCATGTAAATATAAATAAAATTTTTAATTTTATACGAAGTAGATAGATTAATATTACTAAGTAAAACAGTCAATGTTACTAATTCTTTTACTGAAATATTATTGATTTACAGTGCTATAATAACTTATAACTGCATATCAACTGTATATCAGTAACAGTCTGTTTACTGTTTTCAGTACACTGATTCATTTTTAGAGTGTGTATAAATGTATTCTTTATTAATTCCATAAAAACCAAACGTTTTACGAATAAAAGAAAAAAAATATATTTTAAACATATTTTTAACATTTTTTAAACGTTTTTTTATTAGAAAAGAAACGTATCTTTTAACGTTCTTCAAGTGGACATTTTAACCAATCAGAAACGTTTTCAAGAGTTGGTTATAAAACGTTTTGAAGAAACATTTGTAAAACGTTTTTAAAACGAATATGTGCTACCTTTAGATTTAGGGTTAGATTTACCATTGCTGCCAGATACAGTTCAACTTTCTCAATATTCTACTCGAATAATTGTTTACCTTGCTGGTTTTGTTGTTGCAATTTGAAAAATGTGATACATTGTGATATTTGTGTCAGAGCTCTCTAAGGAAATGAAATACATCAGGAATACTCTTTTATTAATATTAAAAATCGTGGAGAATTGACACTCCCTTCGTATGATGTAATTGTTATTTGTAAAACAGCAGAAACTGTTATTCGTTTTGTTCTTCGCAAAAGTGGCGGCAAGCGTTTATTAAAACAAATGTCAGAAGCTTTTTTTTACATCATTGTTGCATCGTTTTATTGAGAACAATAATGTATTTCATAGTTTGGAACAGCATTCCTGCGATCAAATTCCGTTACAAAATCATGTGGTTCATTTAATAAGAGCAGTTGCTTTTAAATACATTTAAATTAGACTTTATTTTATAAGGCGCAATATAGAGTGAGGCCCAGTTGCGCACAGAATAAATCGGACACAGAACTCTTTCGGACTCTTTATTGGTCAACCGTGCTAAGCCTCTAAGCATCGGTCGATATGATTGGTTATGTCCGTTTCTTTCTGCGCGCAACTGGGATCCTCCCGCAATATAACTGATAACGAAAACAATATAAATATAAGGCAACAATTTAACAAAATAGTATTATTTAAAGAGCAATAATAGAAGATAAATATTTAACTTTTTAATTTTTTTATTTAATTTTTTTTTTTAACATGTTTGATTAATCACATATTATATGCGCAAATGCAGTTTTTACGAAGCCAAGCTGCATTTTGCATATGCGCGTAATTGATTAGACAATTAAAAAATTTATTTAAAGATATTAACAAAATTGTACAAAAGTTTATTATTATATTTTATCATATTTTAAATAAGTTAAGAGAGTATGTAATAAATTTTATTCAAAAAATGTAACAAATTTGATAACATTTTATTCTACTCAATTATAAATAAAAAATAGTGTATTAAAATATATATGTATATGATATATAAAATATATATATATATATATATATATATATATATATACAAACATATAATATGTATTTTATTCTTTTTCTTTTACATGAGAATTTCTTCGTTTTAAGGAATTCAAAAATATCACACTCCGTAAAATTAATACCCACAGGGCACAAAGACGACTAAAACTGGACATATTTTCGTCAAAGACGTCTTTTAGTTAGAAACAATAACCGACGAAAAGTCGACTAAAAATCGACTCATGATCCGAATTTAGTCACTAATCTGTCAAGCCAATAAATGACTAAAAGATGACTAAAAGACGACTAAATCATATCATAATTTTTAAACGAAACATATATATTTCAATCCCTAAATAATAATATAATTTATCTATTTCATATAAAATTTTACATAAAAATTTTGTATAAAAATTTTATTTATAATTTATACTTGCATATTGCACTTTACATCTTAAATAGATAATGGAAAATTATTTTCGTTTATTCGCCGGACATTTACTTGTCCGACTTATAAAATCAATTTAATATCTGAAACCCGTGCTTTAGATCAGAAATTAAATTGAACAATACATTTTTAATCTTATTTGTTATCTTTTGCAAACTTTATATAATTCTCATAACTGAAACTTAAATACGAGAAAGATAGCGCATCGCACGTCGCGTAGCGGTAAATGAACGAACTAATACATGCTTGCGTGCTTGCGAGAAACTTTGACCTCCGGATTGTCATCCAAATTGTGGACGTCCAAATATTGACTGTTAACGGATGTTTTAAATCGGATGTGACGATGGACGTTTATTTTATGTCCATGGACGTGCGGACGTAAAATGGACATAAAATGAATGTCCATAGAATGTCTTGTGTTGTCTGGGTTTGGACGTACAAATTCTAGACTTTAAAAAGTCTACGAAAGGACGTCTCGTTTTAGTCGTCTTTTCGACATGACGAAAATACATCTATAAGACGTCTTTTTCGCCATGTCCAAAAGTCGACTTAGAAAAGACATCTTTTCGTTGTCTTTTAGTATTTTGTGCCGTGTGGGTATCCATTGCTATCTTACATGCCTCATTCCGTTGTAATAGATATTTCTTTCCCCTCACCCTTTGAGCTTCACCCCCGCAGCAATACACTCTGCCCTGAGGTGTTTACGACAATTAATCGGATCTTTGATCGGATTGAGCAGTGGTACTCAGCGATAGACTTTCTAAATTTCCCTAGATTAATCCGAATCAATAATGTGTCTCTGAAGTAATCGAATTAGATTAACAATTTATTCTTATTTTATAGAAAACATTTTATTCTAGTAAAATACATTTGTTTATTAATATATATTTGATAAATAAAGATATATTAATTAAAAGAATAATAAAGTATCTTTTATAATTTCTTATAATGTTTTTCACAATTTTTTTGATCAGCTCGATCGCAATTTCTTTCGATAACTGTTAATCTAATTCGATTACTTCAAAGACACATCATTGATCCGGATTAGTCTAGGGAAATTTAGGAAGTCTATCGCTGAGTACCACTGCTCAGTCCGATCAGAGATCCGATTAATTGTCGTAAACACCCCTGTATTTCTTACGTCCATGGCATTGCGATAGACAGGCGAGCGCCCGCTGTAGAGAGAGAGATACTACATGGGAGGCCTCTGTCTATCTCTTTTGCTAGTATCTCATTGGTAATTTTGTTTCTCGCCTCGATGAGCGGGAACCAAAGTTACTAATGAGATACTAGCAAAAGAGATAGACATAGGCCTCCCATGTAGTACTTCTCTCTCTACAGCGGGCGCTCGCCTGTCTATCGCGATGTTCAGTCCAGTGTATGGGTGACGTCCCATGGGCGCGTATTACGGGCGTATCTCATGCGCGCGTATCGGGCGTATCGACCTCCGATCCGCCGTTTTTGGTACGCTGATGATCCGCTGAATTCATTATTCGAGCGGATCGCTGTGCGATACACTACACGTATTATACACGTGATTTGCTCAATTCAGTTATTGCAATATATAATATTTTAAAAGGACGGAGGACAAAGAAAATATAACACCTATAATAATGCGATGTGTAGTAATATAGGTCGACAAACGCGTTTTTTTATTTTGTTTTTAATTTTTCATATAAAATGTATATAATGCATACATTCGGAATATTTTGCATCGTAATTCTTTTTGATAAAAAATATTATAACTTCGTTTAAATCATTTTACCAAATAGAAAATGGCTAGTTTCGGAATTCATTTTTGATAGAAAAAAGCAATCTTATTTGAAAAAAAACTTTTGAAGAGATTTCACTTTATAGATGCATGCTTGTGTGGGTGTGTCAGTACGCCGGAGTTTGATCTTTTTATGTCCCATGGAGCGGATTACGTGAAAGCGAAATCACTGGATCACCAATCACGAGACTGTTTCAACATAATCTTTATCAGAATAATCCCGTGGATTGTCGATCCGCTGAATCCGCTACCGCATAATTCGCTCCATGAGACATAAGAAAATCAACTCCCGCATATCAAAAACGGCGGATCGTTTGTCATTGGTCGACTCGATACGTCCGATACGCGCGTATCGCAATAGGCCATGGACCTATTGCAGCTGAATCGCGACACGATTATTCATGTTTACAACATGGTATTCTCTATTTTAATCATGAGCGTACGCATATATGGACGCTACAGTAATTGTTTACTTGTAAATTGTTCGCCTTGAAATAAAAATGTACATTCAATATTGTTTATCTTGAACGTACCAGTATTCTTGACATATGTCAACTGTGCTTCGGACGTCCAATTCGAAAAAAGTTGTCACCATTAGAAGTTATTCACTACCGAAATTACACATATCTACTTCGACAGTTACAATGAACAGTAAGGTATATATCTGTTTTGATATAAAAAATGTTTTAATTATATATAAAGTGGAATATTTATGAAATCTAACTCGTTTTTTGCTACTAGGAAATATTAAAAGATGAATTTGCATTTCTAAATTTTTTTAATATAATATTAATTATAAATCTATTTTTACAAATATTTAATTTAATAATTAGTTTTATAAATTATTATTTTATAATAGTAAATATAATTAATATAAATATTTTTTTAATATTTAAATATTTTATATTTAAAATTATAATTTTTTAATTTTAATAATTTATGATTATTAATATTTATAGTAAATTGATTTAATATAAAATTTTTATTGATATTTAATAATTTTATATTAGATAATAATTATATTATGATATATTGTAAAAATAAATTTATTTATGTAATTTAATAATTTTATTTTAATAATATTAAAATTAAATTTTTTAAATAATTATTAAATAACTTATATGTAATTATATTTATTATATTAAAATATAAATTAACAATAAATAAAAATATGAAAATAATTCTGATGCTTTATCTATTTATGCTATATATTATTATATATTTAGGAACAGGAACATGGAGATTACAGACTAGAAAGAGATACATTTGGAGAATTAAAAGTTCCAAAGGACAAGTACTATGGCGCACAAACTCTTCGGGCATTAATGAATTTTCCAATTGGTGATACATTTGAACGTATGCCTGTAAGAGTAATACTGTAAATAATTCATCAAATTTATCTTTCAGTTTCCTTTTTATTAAATAAATTGCTTTTGTGCAGTATGGAGTAATAGTTGCTCTAGGTATATTAAAGAAAGCTGCTGCAGAAGTGAATAAAGAATGTGGTTTCTTGGATCCTAAAGTTGCTGATGCTATCAGTAAAGCTGCAGATGACGTAATAAGTGGAAAATTATATAATGATCATTTCCCATTAGTTATATGGCAAACTGGATCTGGAACACAAACCCACATGAATGTCAATGAGGTTAAATTACAAATATATATATATATATACAGGGTGGGGCATTTATCTTGAGACAAGATAATATCTCGATTGGAGTCGATTATTTTGAAAAAAGTTTTAGACAAAAGTTGTATGGTTTCAAGAGGGACATAAGATGGTGTTATTAGTTTGATCTTGAAGAGCCACCTGAAGGACACGCGAAGGTCAGCTCCAACTTTTTAAATGGGACACCCTATATGCTCTTGCATATTCTTGTAGCTCATCTCAAGAGCTTTCCAAAACACTATAATTAAGTTAGTTTTCATTAAGTACTTTCCAAGTTATGAGGCTTGAAATCATTTTTTAATTTTACATAAACCGTAAAATATCTTGTAAAATATTCATTTTTCGATTATTTTACCTTAATACTTTTATGTACAAAATAATGAGAGGAATCAATTGGTGTAAAGAAAAGACATAGTTATTTTTAAGAAAAAATATGTAATTGTTAATTGCAAATTACATTTTTTTTTTCGAAACAACTATGAGTTTTCTTTACACCAATTGATTTTTCTCATTATTTTGTACATAAAAGTATTAAGGTAAAATAATCGAAAAATGAATATTTTACAAGATATTTTACGGTTTATGTAAAATTAAAAAATGATTTCAAGCCTCATAACTTGGAAAGTACTTAATGAAAACTAACTTAATTATAGTGTTTTGGAAAGCTCTTGAGATGAGCTACAAGAATATGCAAAAGCATATAGGGTGTCCCATTTAAAAAGTTGGAGCTGACCTTCGCGTGTCCTTCAGGTGGCTCTTCAAGATCAAACTAATGACACCATTTTATGTCCCCCTTGAAACCATACAACTTTTATCTAAAACTTTTTTCAAAATAATCGACTCCAATCGAGATATTATCTTGTCTCAAGATAAATGCCCCATCCTGTATATATATATATATATATATATATATATATATATATATATAAAATAAAAAATGTGTGTGTGTGTGTACACACACATACACACACACACATACATATATACATACACAATAAGTTTCAACATTATATCAAATTATGTTTATGATATTTCTTTGATTAATAGAAATGATTGAAAATACTTAGGTTATTGCCAATCGTGCAATTGAAATACTTGGTGGAGAACTTGGTTCAAAAAAACCTGTGCATCCAAATGATCATGTTAATATGTCACAAAGTAGCAATGATACATTTCCATCAGCTATGCATGTAGCTGTCGCTTTAGAAATTCATAAAGTATTAATCCCTGGTTTGGAAAGATTGCACAAAGCATTAAATGAAAAGGCAGAAGAATGGAAAGATATTATAAAAATTGGTAGAACGCATACCCAAGATGCAGTTCCATTAACATTGGGCCAAGAATTTTCAGGCATATATCTTTTTTTAATTATTTATAAAATAGCTTATTACAAAAAAAAATATTAAAATATTTTATATTTGTTTCTCATACAGGATATACTACACAGATTAAATATGGTATTGAAAGAGTGAAGGATACACTTCCAAGATTATATCAATTGGCTCTTGGTGGTACAGCAGTCGGAACCGGTTTAAATGCGCGAAAAGGCGCTGTAGAAAAGATAATTGCAAAAGTCGCGCAACTCACTGGTTTACCATTTGTCCCTGCTCCAAATAAATTTGAAGCTCTGGCTGCACATGATGCGATTGTTGAAGTACATGGTGCTTTTAATACAGTGGCTGTTTCTCTGATGAAGGTATATACACGCACACACACACATTAATATTATAAAAATATGTTTCTTAATTTATATTCTATTAATATTTTTTTGTATGTAATTTGCATAGATTGCAAATGATATTAGATTTCTCGGAAGTGGGCCTAGATGTGGTTTAGGAGAATTATCTCTTCCAGAAAATGAACCTGGAAGTTCTATTATGCCTGGAAAAGTAAATCCTACACAGGCTGAATCAATGACTATGGTATGCAGTCAAGTAATGGGTAATCATGTGACAATAACTATCAGTGGTAGCAATGGTCATTTTGAACTTAATGTTTTTAAACCTATTATGGTTGCCAATGCTCTGAGATCTGCAAGACTATTAGGTGATGCCTGTTCATCATTTGCAAAGAACTGTATTGTAGGCATTACTCCCAATATTGAGAAATTACAAAAGAATGTAAATGAAAGTTTGATGCTTGTCACAGCATTGAATCCACATATTGGTTATGATAAGGTATCCATATATTTATATTCCTTGTAAAATAAAATGAAAAAATTTGTTTTAAATTCCAAGTTTATTGATATTTACTAGAAATTTTTATAACTTTTTTATAGGCTGCTGCAATTGCTAAGCATGCACACAAAGAAAAACTCACGCTAAAAGAATCTGCATTGAAACATGGAATAACGACGGAACAGTTTGATCAATGGGTCAAACCTGAACAAATGCTTGGCCCGAAATAATTTTCATGTTAAGAAATATTTAATAGAAATATGCACTTCAGTGCTTATGTTAATCAATATAACTTGATATAAGAAAGTGTTAATAAATATTTATTACATAACAAATTACAAAATATTTACATTTTTTAAATATAATAAATTTAAAAATATAACATTATCCATATTCAAAATGGATATTATCAATATATACGCATACGTTATTTATAATGTATAATATACATTATATTTACTTAAAATTAAATTTAATATAGATTATTATGATTTTAATTAATATTTATACAGTTCAAAAATTTCTATTTGATTATTATACATTTTTAAACTAATTTAATTAGTGTAATTAGTTTATGTACAAATTGTATATAATATGGAATTATATATGTATATATATACACACACACATACAGGGTATCTATATATTTATCACTACTATCACACTTATTATCTACATATATGATTGAGATAAGACATAGTTTTGTATGTCTTTTTTGTCTGTTATCAACAAATACATGTTTCAATGATATACTAAATCAAATCTGCAGGTCAAAGAGCACATAGTTCATTTCTTCTTATACACTTATAAGTGAAATAACTGTGTTCATTTCTTCTTATACACTTATAAGTTAAATGACTGTGTCACAAGGAAAGACGAAATGAATATATTAATTAAAGCATGCAAAATTTATAATAAATTAAGTATTCGTTATTATGGTGGAAAAGTTGGTATAATAGGAGTACCATTCGATAAAGGGCAGGTAAATAATAATAAAGAAATAGTATAAAACTTGCAGTCCTCATTTACTATATTATCTATATATATATATATATATATATATATATATATATATGTATATGTATGTATGTATGTATGTGTGTATTATATTCAGGGTTGAGTAAGTTTATATTTTTTTAAAACTAAATAAAGTTAAAGTTAATGGGTTAAAAAATTAATTTAGTTATGTTAAAAGTTATACAAATAAAAAATTAACTCAATAAAAGTTACGTTAAGATTAAATTAACGTTAGTTAAGATAAAAGTTAAAATTTTGAAAAGCATTATTTCACTTTATATTAAATTAGATTGTAATTTTAAAATTAGACTATTCTAAATAATAATAATATGAATCATCAAATAAATTTGGGGGGAAAGTTAATAAGTTTAAGTTTATGTGTTTTAAAAATAATTAGTTAAAGTTAAAAGTTAACTCTTTTTAAAATAACTAAGTTGAGTTAAAAATTATTAACTTTTTAACTTTTTTTTTTAACTTTTAACTAATCAACTAGTTATTACCCAACTCTAATTATATTATATACATACACACACAATATAAGTTATCTATATATCTAGATTATATATACATATATACATATATATATATATATATTCGTTCAATGTATATATATATATATATACATGTATATATATATATATATATATATATATATATATATATATATATACATTGAACGAAAATATCAATGAAAACTAGCATAAAACTAGCATAAAAAATTGATAAAATCAATTAAAATGAAGACAATAAGTCTAACAGGAAAAAGAAGGCGTAGCCCATGGACCAAATGCAATTAGAGCCGCAAATTTAATATATGAATTAAAAACATTAGGTATAAAAATCATCAATACATATTATTTATCCTTCATATACACACTTATATGTGTACAATATTATATAATTTATATTCATTTCTTAAAAGAGTTGGATGTACAAGACTATGGTGATATATTATATGATACAAATAATATAAGTGATGTAAATAATATGTCACATTTGGGTTGCATAGCAAGTTGTACAAGTCGTTTATCTGAACAAGTCCGACAAGTATTACGAGATGGTAGGCAAGCACTAACAATCGGTGGTGATCACAGTTTGAGTATTGGCACTATCGATGGACATGTGAAGGTATTTAATAGTAAATATGTTTGTATATAGGAAAAATTAATAAAACTATTAAATCTGGATATTTATATATTTTTTACAGGAAAAACAGGATATAGGAGTGTTATGGGTAGATGCTCATGCAGATTTAAATACTAACAAAACGAGTGAGAGTGGTAATGTACATGGAATGCCTGTAGCATTGTTAACTTCTGAATTAGCTGATTATTGGCCATATTTACCAAACATGGATTGGCAAATGCCAATGTAAGAATAATGTGTTTGAACATTTAGACTTTATTCTATTATTTAAATCGATGACTATTATTTATATCAATGAATTAAAGAGAATAAACTTAGTATATATAAAAAGTGTAGTCGACCAAACTAGCCAGAAATTTGTTTATTAATACGAAGTTTCGACCATATGGTTGTGGTGGTCCTTATCAAGTATATACTGGAAAAGATTTATAAATAAATTAATTAATTAATTAACGGTTTGAATAATATAACACGCATAACGAATTAAAGTGTAAACAATTTTACCGATGTAATAATAATCAGGGGGCAGGCATAGACGATAATCTTGCAAAACTGCACAAGTCACATTAACAAAATTGTTTCTTGACGAAGTCTCACACGGATGCATCAGTTTCTCTCAAATTCGAATCTAGTTAAATAACGCTTTTGTTCGACTATATGGTTGTGGTCCTTATCAAGTATATACTGGAAAAGATTTATAAATAAATAAATTAATTAATTAACGGTTTGAATAATATAACACGCATAACGAATTAAAGTGTAAACAATTTGGTCGACTACACTTTTTTTCAATGATCCTTTGATTATGATCGACTAGCGACATTAAGTTATTTTATAATTTTTAGTATATATAATTTTTTACAGGTTGTCCATCAGAAATGTAGCTTATATTGGTTTGAGATCGGTGGACCGCTATGAAAGATTAGTAATTGAAAAATTTGGTATTACTGCTTTTGGCATGGAAGATATAGAACGTTATGGTTTGTATATAAAATAATTATATGCATCAATTATGCTTAAAATACATATGCTCTAAGATTAACGTTTTCAGGTATTCACGATGTAATACATATGGCACTAAATAAGATAGATCCTCATAACTCAAGATCTTTACATGTTAGTTTTGATATAGATGCATTAGATCCTCTCGAAGCACCTAGTACTGGAACTCCAGGTAGTTGATTATATTAATGTATCATTTTTATTAACAAATTCTTATTCCAATTATTCTATCTATGAATGTTTACAAACTGCAGTCCGTGGAGGATTGTCTCTCAGAGAAGCAATCAATCTTATGGAAGAAATATACAGAACGCGCCGATTGAGTGCTATAGACTTAGTAGAAGTTAATCCACAAATTGGCAGTGCACAAGATGTAAAGATTACTATAGAAGCAGCCATACATATTATTCAAGCAGCTTTAGGATATACCAGACGTGGTTTGAGAGTGCCTAAGGGTGTAACTGATATACCACTACAAACATCTTAATGATATATATCTTGCTTCCATTTCATAATTCTTATGTGACTTTATATTTTAATTCAATTGTTCTCAAAAAAATTACTTAATATAATAATGAATATTAATTATAATTTTCACATCTATGTAATTAATTAAATAACTTATATTGTCTTACAATCATATTTTAACATACTTTATATATTTTATATATATTTTTAATAGAATTTTTTGTTATTACTCATTTATCTCACAATCTTTTATTACGAATGTTTTTCCAGGTATATTATCAAAAGTAATTTCAATTTTAGATATCTCATATTTATCTTCAATTTTATGTTCTAATAATATCTCATAATATAACTTTGCTTTAGTTTTACTGCCTTTAAGTGGAACTTCAAACCATTTATACTTTGTTTTTTGTCCAAGAATTTGTTGTCCATTGCCATAAGTGATGCGACCTGATGTTACTGGTTCTCCAAGATATGATATAGCTTTCTTATGCGCATGAAAGATATTCATTACATCTTTGTGAGATTCGCTCTTTCTAATATCATATTGTATACGATAATGAAAGGCATAACCCACACTTGCTGTTATAAATCCTCCCAAACTTGCTATTTTTACAAGTGTTCCATTTGATATCATCTATAACAAAAAAATTATATTTTGATTTTGAAAGAGTATCTCCTTTTTTTTAATATTTTTGTCTGTTATACTTTAAAATCTCCATATATTATTATATATAGTCTTCTTTTTCCTTCTGTTTCTTTATTCTCTTTGTTGGATTTCTATCTCATAAGGGGTCTATTCGTTTTAGCTGCACTGCTGCACTAGTGCAATAAGTTAGAAAGAGACAAACATACTTTCCTTCACTCTAAAGGTGCAATTTTATTGACGCTAAAAAGTAGCGTCAATGAAATTGCACCTTAACCAATTGCACTAATGCAGCAGTGCAGCTAAAACGAACAGACCCAAGGATGCAATATTGGGGGGTGCGTTTCCACCATAGACCTTATAAGTATGGATTGGCAATACGTATCAGACTGTGTCCGGAGGAGGTTAGAGAGAGAAACATACTTTTTGGTACTTCTCTTTCTACAAGTGCAATGCATACTTTCGGACACTTGTAGAAAGAGAAGTACTAAAAAGTATGTTTCTCTCTCTAACCTCCTCCGGACACTGCTTCTCTACAGAAACTATAGGCAATTGCCAGTCCATATCTGTAAGGTCTATGGTTTCCACCATCGACATATACACTGGACTGAGCATCGCGATAGATAGGCGAGCGCCCGCTGTAGAGAGAGAGGTACTACATGGGACGCCTATGTCTGTCTCTTTTGCTAGTATCTCATTGGTAATTTTGTTTCCCGCCTTGGGCGGGAACCAAAATTACCACAGCCATTGTCTTATTGCTCGACTATGATTGGTCGATTCGTTTAAGTCTTAAGTTTACTGTCTAAGTTTTTTTTATGTGCTCCAGGCTTTACACGTCGTCTACAATGGCAGTAGAATTAAGGCCCGGTTCCACAACTCGAGTTAATCCGAGTTTAATACGTTAAACTGGGTCCTAATTGGTCCATTCACTACTTAAACTCGGATTAACTGGATTGTGGAACTGGGCCTAATGGATTAAAGCTGTAACTTAAGGAATTGACCAATCATAGTCAAGCATTAAGAGAATACTTGACTGTGATTGGTCAATTTATTGAGTTACAGCTTTAATTCATTAATCCTACTGCCATTGTAGACGACGCTTTACTGACTACGTTTCGCTGCTTACATTTTTTCGTGTGTCCCACGGGCTTTACACCTTAAGATCATTCTATAATGGCCGTAGCATAAGATTGTAAGGCGTAAGGGCCTATCCAGACAAACTTGCATAGGTGCATATGCATAACATAAGACCACATGGACCAATGAGCATCGAGTATTATGTTATATAAGTCAATATGGCGACTTAATACTCGATGCTCATTGGTCCATATGATCTTATGTTATGCATATGCACTTATGCAAGTTTGTCTGGATAGGCCCTAAAGGCCGCAGCACACACTTTGGGATAAGCGCATAACCATAAGCATAAGGAAATTGATTGGTCCCCAAGTATATGCATAAGAAAATGAACCAATCAATTTTCTTATGCTTATGGTTATGCACTTATGCAAAAGTGTGTGCTGCGACCTTTAGACTCAAGAAATTGACCAATCACAGTCAAGTATTAAGAGAATACTCGACTGTGAATTTTTTGAGTCTTACGCCTTACAACCTTACACGTCATCTACAATGGCAATAGGATTAATGGATTAAAACTGTAACTTAAGGAATTGACCAATCACAGTCAAGTATTAAGAGAATACTCGACTATGATTGGTCAATTTATTGAGTTACAGCTTTAATGCATTAATCCCATCCTAGAAGACGATAGAAATGATGATAAAGTTAGCCGTAAGCAGAAATAACTAGGATTTTAACCAATTTACATCATTTCTATCGTCTTCTAGGATACATAAAGCAATATAATTTCTGATTGGTTCTTCAGCTTACGTTTACGTTTTATGTTTATGATTACGGCAATTCATGTGCGAAAGCCTTTACAACTTTAGGGCCTCCGCACAAGGTGTTCCGTATCGCATTAGGCCGGGTCTACAATAGGCAATTTAAGCTTTAAGCCTTAGGAGATTGACCAATCACAGTCAAGTTTACAATCTATACGGAACGTAATGCGATACGGAACACCTTGTGCGGAGGCCCTAAGCTAGCAGCACAGGCTTTTGCATTGGCATAAACATAAGCATGAGGAAATTGATTGTCCACAAGTGTATAAGAAAATAGGCCGCAGCACACACTTTTGCATAAGCGCATAACCATAAGCATAAGAAAATTGATTGATTGATTTTCTTATGAACATACTTGGGGACCAATTAATTTCCTTATACTTATGGTTACGCGCTTATGCAAAAGTCTATACTCCCCGCTTTATGAATCCATCAATTTTCTTATACACATGTTATACGCTATATAAATTTGTCTGGATATGTTTACTAAATATTTTATCTGCATATGATGAAATTTTACTTTGTTAAATCTTTATTATGGAAAAAAATTTTTCTAATTTAAAATATTTAAATAATTTAAATTTAAAATAATTAAATGTTATGTTTTTTTAAATAAGAGGGAAAAGGCGCGATAGTCGGCATTGATTTAAATCTATATATATATATATATATATATATATATATATATATATATATCAATGGAAATAATCATGTATTAATAATAATATTCGTAGAATTTAACGAAATTTAACAGGGATTTGGAGTTTTTATGTTAAGAATGTTCCTTCAGTCTTAATATATTATTCACAAGAAACAGTGATATTTATATCGTGATAAATAGTTACTGCGTTTGAAGGTAACGTACTGATTATAAATTATAAATTGAGATATCAATCAAGCTCAAACTGACACGTGTCGAGACTCCAGAACCGAATCGAGTCGAACCGAGCCGAATCAAACCGCCATTCCAGTGAATTACATACTGGCATGATTTTACATTATTGTAGAACACAAAAGTACAGGAAAAAATGATGAATAATATAATATTTCTTTAACACGTGAGAGAGATCAACATTTAAAGTCTAATCAGCGGTAAATATGAAAAATACTTTTAGCATTGACAACTTTCATTATAACGATGAATAAAGCGTCCAGCAAAAGGATTATACAGTAGAAAAATAGAAGATTGACCGATCGTATACATAACACACGTACACATACACACGTACACATACATACACATATACATGTATATATTTATTGAATTCCATGAATATATACCTATCACCTATGTCGGCGTTGCGGTAGTTCTTGATGTGTAAACAATTTGTCGAAATGCACGTTTCATTTGGGACAATGATTTATTATGTAAACCGCACATGAGGCGAAGGCTATGGTGAGAAAAAAGTGTATGAGATTTCCTCGAGTTTTTGCAACGGATGGTGGTTCTCGAAAATGACTGACTCTGCCTCCTCTACTTTTGTCAGGTAAAGACATCCGTCATTCGTATAAGTTATACACGATCTTTTGCGATTTTTGTTACATTTTCTCTCACAAATTACTAAATATTCATATATAACGCACATTGTAAGATGAAAACGTTCTCGTTTTCTAAGATAAATAACGCAGCAAAATACTTGTATATTTCATGAGAATAAACGTATGTCCAATCCTAACCTTATATCATGTGAACGAAGAAAATGAGCAAGAAAAGAGATAAATAAATCATATCCATACATACATTATATACATATATATGTATATAGATATATACAGATAGATATGTACAGAAAAGAAAAAATAATTAATAAATTATCAGTAATTGTTGTTACAATTAAATAATATAAAATGTAATTATTTCAAAAATTTTAACCAAATACTAAGAGAGTTTCAACTATACTAATATATACAAATATATACACATACATACCCATATACATATACACATTATATATATATATATATAATATAGTATAATTGTCTTTTTTAGCATTTGGTTAAAATTATATGAACAAGAATTTATTTTATTAAGAACATTTATATTAATTTTTTCATATGATTTATTAATTATTAACAAAATATAATTATTTACGCAATTTCAGTTTCTAAATTTGTTAATATACATGTGTTCTACATTTTCTTAAAACAACTATGTTATTAATGCTACTGTTTGAAATAATACAATTTGAATTCTACTGTACTGTGCTTGATTCTTTAATGCTGTAATTGCATACAGAGATTTACTCCTCCTTGAATGATTAAGTTTCAATGTAAAATTCTATTATAATAGAAAACATTTATATTAACAAGAAAATATTTTTTTTTTTGTTATTTTTAGATATATGTAATTATAATCTATATTTATTATATATATAAAAATTATTTAATTTTATTAATTATATAATAATTATATATAATTATAGTGCACTAATAATAATTAATAAGTTATAAAAAAATTTTAGAATAAATCAGAAAAATTTTTTTTTAGCTTTTATTTTTTACATACATTTATATTTTGTATATATTTATATCATGTTTATTTATTTTATATATGTATCATATATAATTCATATATATTAAATAAAAAAATCTGAACAATTGCAGTTAGTATTAATGGATTTATTCTTTATATTTAAATACGTATTTATATAAAACATTGTACAAAATACGCTTATATTCAAGATATAAAATAATATACATATATTTTTTATATTAATGAAGAATTGTTTGTTACAATTGCATATCTTCAAAACATTCATATTTTTTGTAATTTTAATCACATACATAACATAAGCTTTATTATAATATAAGTTTATTTGTATGTGTAAAATTATTCTAATATAAAATATTAATTTGCACATAATGTACATAATGTATATAACGTACGTAATGTATATAATGTATAAACATCCATTTATGTTTATAAATAAAGAGGTAAAAGGTAACAAAATGTTTCTATATAAAATAATTTCTTTTTTAATATTTGCTGTCTTCTCTATCTCTATTGAATCGTTTCTACTAAATTAAGCAATTATTAACTTGACTCTCTCATCTTAATAATTCTTAAACAATTCCAACTTTTCTAGCATAAGCTACTTATAAGGTATTTAATATTATTTTAAAATAAAAAATAATTTATATAATAATAATTTATATATAGTAATAAAAGATACTAAGGAATACATAAATTTGATTATAATCTATATAATCTATTTTTGTTAAAGTAAATCAATAATTGATTTGAAGATATTTAAACATATGATATAGAAATCTTAACTGGAATATATATCTTGCAGAATAATTAGCAACGTAGTGACTTTACTGAAATGTGTTGCTCGAACGGCATTTGTGATATTAAACAATGTCTATTGTATACCTACATATGTAGTATGGATGATGTTATTGTTTCCTGTGAAAGTATATCAACCTCAAGTATATTGGCGAATCGAAGGCCTATTTTTCCACTGGTTGTTGGCAATGGTATCAATGTGGACTTGGTCTGCAGGTTACGACAGTAAGTATTAATATTAATATACAAATTGAAGAAGTTGCTTAGACTTAGCTGTTTTAGACTTAAGGTGTGATTATCTTTTGTCCAACAGTAATAGAACAAGGTGATGACATACAGCAGATTATAAATGAAAAAACATTAGTTATAGCAAATCATCAGAGCACTGGTGATGTTCCTATATTAATGACAACATTTAATGCCAAACCAAATGTTTTACCCAATTTAATGTGGATAATGGATAGGGTGTTCAAATTTACTAATTTTGGGATAGTTTCTATATTACATCAAGATTTCTTTATTGTATCGGTAAGTATAAGCTTTTCTTAATTTCCTTGGAGTTCATTGCAGTCATATTGAGTCAATAAAATCATGAATGAGAAATATAGAAACGAGAAATCAAGTAAAATCAAGTAAATCTTTTTCTTGGAAAATATGAAAATTAATTTTTTTCATATGCCACCACTCGTATTTATAAAATATAAAACAATCAAATTATTATAGTTAAGAAAATTATATTTTATAGTAATTCATTATCGTTCTTTTTTTCTGAAAAATTATTATCGTATAATATATATTATATATATAAATATATATATAAATATAATATATATAATATACAGGGTGAGTCATTTTAATCAATACACTCGAATATCTCGAAAACAGCACTCTTCAGAAAGAAATGTTTCAAACAAAAATTGTAGAGTATGAAGGGGGACATAAGATGGTAGCATTGGTTTGACCTTGGAAAGTCATTTGAAGGTCACATAAAAGTCACCTTCAATTTCTTAAATTGAACCCACTATTTTTCATTACATATTCTTGTAGCTTATCTCGAGAGCTTTCCAAAACACTACAGACAAATGTTTTTTCATTAAGTACTTTTTGAGTTATAAGGCTTCAAAGTTTGCAGTACTTCGATATATGCAAAATATCTCGTAAAATATTTAGTTTTCGGTAGTCTTACCCTAATACTTTTATGCACAGGATAATGAGACAAAACTATTGGTGCAAAGAAAACGCATGATTGTTTATAACAAAAAGTGCATTGCAAATTACACATTTTTTATTATAAACAATCATACGTTTTCTTTGCACCAATAGTTTTGTCTCATTATCCTGTGCATAAAAGTATTAGGGTAAGACTACCGAAAACTAAATATTTTACGAGATATTTTGCATTTTATATCGAAGTACTGCAAACTTTGAAGCCTTATAACTCAAAAAGTACTTAATGAAAAAACATTTGTCTGTAGTGTTGTGGAAAGCTCTCGAGATAAGCTACAAGAATATGTAATGAAAAATAGTGGGTTCAATTTAAGAAATTGAAATTGACTTTTATGTGACCTTCAAATGACTTTCCAAGGTCAAACCAATGCTACCATCTTATGTCCCCCTTCACACCCTACAATTTTTGTTTGAAACATTTCTTTCTGAAGAGTGCTGTTTTCGAGATATTCGAGTGTATTGATTAAAATGACTCACCCTGTATATTAATAATAAAAATTATTAATTATTAATTTTGGAAAACAATTAGTCATTACTATTATTATTACTCACATTATTATTACTAAAAATGTAATGAATTATTACTTTCATTGCAACTTTCATTCACTATTTTTTGTAATGCTATTAGAAATTAAACATTTAAAATTTATATTTTTATATATTTTTTTTTGGTATTAATAAAATATAACAAAAACACTATATACATAGAATTATATTATATGTAACATTTAAAGTATTATAATTTGTTATTTTTGAAAGTAAGCATTAATTATAGCAGAAAATGTTTACACAAAAATTGCTTAGTTTGAAGCAGGGAAAAAGACAGTGATTAATTTAATCTTGATTATAGATGCCAACATCATATGAAGGTCAATCTATGTATTTTAAAATAATCATTCTAATTTTTTTAAATTCAATTTTATTTTTCAATTTCATTCATTTTTAATTTTTATAAATTCATTTCTTGCAATATTCATTGTAAAGTTATAAGTGTCATAAGTTACAAGATGAAAATTGAATAATTTGCGAGATATTTCATATTTTAATTTGATAATTTTATATAAATTATAAAAAATATCTCGTAAAATATTCATTTTTGATCTTATCTCAATAGTTTTGTGCATTACATAATAAGAGGAATCAATTGGTGTAAGGAAAACACATAACTATTTATAAAATATGTAGCTACTTATTGCAAATTCATATTTTTTGAAAAAACTTACTTTTCAAAAATTAAAATATAAAATATCTCGTAACTATTCAATTTTTAGCCATTTTATCCTAATTTTTATATATAACTTTCATATTGAATATTGTGAAGAGTTGATTTATATAAAACTAAGTTAGTTCTATTTAAAAAACTAAATTAATCTTTACATAATGTTGACATCTCTAAGATCAAATTAATATCTTTATTTTTTCAATCTAAAATATTTTTTGTTATAATTTCAGAAATAACAGATTGTAGTATTTTAAATGCTCTACTTTGTATAATATTTTGATATTAACATCACTAAAGTATATAATAATTTTGATTATAATTTTAAATCGTAATATAAAGAACATTTTTTAAAAAATTGCAAATTTTTGTCTGAAAAGTTTGTAAATGTAAATAAAAAAAATCCTTTCTTGATTTTCCTTTTTATATATTCACTTTATTAAAATTGTTTATTAATTTATAAAAATTTAATGTCGTTTATATGTATATCTGTATTTCTTTATTGGACCAATATAATGTTCTCTTTATGTTTTCTTGCACAGACATTATTAAAATTATGTTTATATAGGTTTGCAAAGTACAAAAATAATTATTAAATTTATGTCAAAAAAATTATCAAATTTACTTTTTCCATTACAATCACTTCATAACAATATATATACCCGGTAAAAAATTTTTCAGATATAACTAAACAAAACTGATTATATACATTATATCTAAGCGTATACAAAAACGTATGCTCTGATAAAATCATATGTGATATTATATATAATCGTATAAGACTGTATATAATTTTACTTTTTTTATATAAATAGACATGGCCTTTTTTTTCCTGGGGATCATTAAGCACAAAACAAAATGTTTCACTTATCCGTTGTTCATGAGTGCATTGAGGGAAAGATACATACAGGGTGACCCATTTTAATCTCCCCACCTAAATTTCTCGGAACCTAAGCAAAATAGAGAAAAATGTTTTAGACAAAAGTTAGTTTTCATTAATATATAATTAAGTTAGTTTTCATTAAGTACTTTCCAAGTTATGAGGCTTGAAATCATTTTTTAATTTTACATAAACCGTAAAATATCTTGTAAAATATTCATTTTTCGATTATTTTACCTTAATACTTTTATGTACAAAATAATGAGAAGAATCAATTGGTGTAAAGAAAACTCATAGCTGTTTCGAAAAAAAAAATGTAATTTGCAATTAACAATTACATATTTTTTCTTAAAAATAACTATGTCTTTTCTTTACACCAATTGATTCCTCTCATTATTTTGTACATAAAAGTATTAAGGTAAAATAATCGAAAAATGAATATTTTACAAGATATTTTACAGTTTATGTAAAATTAAAAAATGATTTCAAGCCTCATAACTTGGAAAGTACTTAATGAAAACTAACTTAATTATAGTGTTTTGGAAAGCTCTTGAGATGAGCTACAAGAATATGCAAAAGCATATAGAGTGTCCCATTTAAAAAGTTGGAGCTGACCTTCGCGTGTCCTTCAGGTGGCTCTTCAAGATCAAACTAATGACACTATCTTATGTCCCCCTTGAAACTATAAACTTTTGTCTAAAACATTTTTCTCTATCTTGCTTAGGTTCCGAGAAATTTAGGTGGGAAGATTAAAATGGGTCACCCTGTATACATTTTGATCAAAATTTCTCATTTATATAGAATCGAAATTATATAATACAATTATGTATGATTGTATCTGAACTATATTTGTTATTTATACATATTTATATATGACGCAAGGCTTACATATAATTATATATTTAACTAACAGAAATTCATGTATAATTATACATAAAACATTGTATACAATTTGTAAATACATTGTACACAACATTATATACAAGTATGCAAAATGCGCACTTATATTTAATTATATGTAAGAGTTATTGCACTTATACAGGGTGACCCATTTTAAATTAGGCAGCCAAATAACTCGAAAAATAAGCACACTACGAAAAAATGGTTACAATCAAAATTTCGTCATTTCGAGGGGGACGTACAATGACGTTAAAATCAGCCCCCCCACCCCTCCCCCTGGGCGGTGAGGGGGGGCAAGTTTGAAATCTTAAATGGGAACCCCTATTTTTCATTGCATATTCTTGTAGCTTATCTCGAGAGCTTTCCAAAACACTATAATTAAGTACCTTTTTATTAAGTACTTTTTGAGTTATAAGGCTTGAAATAATTTCTTAATTTTACATAAACCATAAAATATCTAGTAAACCATTCATTTTTCGATTATCTTACCTTCATACTTTTATGTACAAAATAATGAGAGGAATCAATTGGTGTAAAGAAAACACATAGTTGTTTCTAAGAAAAAATATGTAATTTGCAATTAACAATTCCATATTTTTTCTTAAAAACAACTGTATGTTTTCTTTACACCAATTGATTCCTCTCATTATTTTGTACATAAAAGTATGAAGGTAAGATAATCGAAAAATGAATGGTTTACTAGATATTTTATGGTTTATGTAAAATTAAGAAATTATTTCAAGCCTTATAACTCAAAAAGTACTTAATAAAAAGGTACTTAATTATAGTGTTTTGGAAAGCTCTCGAGATAAGCTACAAGAATATGCAATGAAAAATAGGGGTTCCCATTTAAGATTTCAAACTTGCCCCCCCTCACCGCCCAGGGGGAGGGGTGGGGGGGCTGATTTTAACGTCATTGTACGTCCCCCTCGAAATGACGAAATTTTAATTCTAACCATTTTTTCGTAGTGTGCTTATTTTTCGAGTTATTTGGCTGCCTAAGTTAAAATGGGTCACCCTGTATATAAATATTTATAATGTCCTGTATTCTATTATTTATAATTATACATATTTTTGCACTTATATATTTATTACTTATATATTATATTGTTGCAATTATATATGATTTTGTACAATTATTATTCAATTCTGCATGAATATACATGAAAAATTTTTTACCGGGTATACACACACACACACACACACACACACAGATAAATTATTTTAATAAAATCTACTTATTTTATTGTCCTGTATATATAAATGTGTATAAATAAATCAATACATATTTTATACTTCCAGTAAAAATAAATATAGCACACATGCAATTAAGATTTATTGCTTTTGATAAAACTATTCCAAAATAAAAATATTTGATATATTTATTTCTAATAATATATAATTTAATAAACTACATTGCTAGATCAAGAATCTCTTAAAAATTCACTGATTTCATTAAATATAGCTATTTCTGCTATTCTATAATTAAATATAGCTATTTTTGCTTTTCTGATTTGATGTGGAAAAGAATGCATTATCTTTCTCTTTCTCTCTATTATCTTCAACTATTATATATTAGATAACTACAGGGCCGTAAACGAAGAGAAGAAAGTTTAAAACAATTAGAAAAACATCTTAAAGAGTCTTACATACCACGGGATAGAAAATGGATGGTACTTTTCCCAGAAGGAGGTTTTCTATGCAAAAGACGGGAAACTTCACAAAAATACGCTAAGAAAAACAATTTACCTATTCTTGAAAATGTGACTTTGCCAAGGGTAGGAGCTATGCAAATGATATTTGATACTCTTGGACCAATATCAAGCAGGAACATGCAGGATCAACAGTTAAATTGTCGACCAAGTAAGATTGTATTTTGATGCATTAAACATTTTCTTGTATTTTATTAAAATTGATTTATTTATAGATTTGTAGAATTTATTTATATTCATGAAAACTTTACTCATTGTAAAAGTGTTATGATTATTAGTAATCTAATATTTTGTATCTACAGATATGACAGTAGCTAAACCAGAAATTAGTTGGATTCTTGACATAACAATAGCGTATCCACAAGGTAAGCCGCTTGACTTGCCTACTATTATAACTGGTTCAAGATCTCCATGTGAAACGGTATTATTTTATCGACTATTTCCTAGTTCAGTGGTAAGTGATTTAACTTGAAACATCGATTTTTGCTTAAATACGTGCAATGATATTTACATAATATAATGTAATATTGTTATAGGTTCCTCGTGAACCAGAACAATTATCTAAATGGTTGTACGACAGATGGGTAGAAAAAGAAGCACTCTTGGAGCATTTTTATAAATATGGAACGTTTCTTGGTACAAAAGGATCAGATGGAAGTGGTTCCAAAGTACATCAGGATCCACTAAGATTCCTAGTCCTTCATTTATTCTTCATAACATCTAGTTATATTCATTATAGTATGCTTGCGTACATGCTATCTTGCTTTTGGTAAGATATTTTATACATCATGTACAATGATCAATGTTTATAAAAGGAACTCACAGAGTAACGAAGTAAGATATCCTTGCCTTAAACGAACACTGATACCTATGAGAACAACTCTAATGAACATGTGCGAATTATCAAACTTAGCAAGCAAACCATTATAAAAATCGCTTGTGACCATTTATTTTTATTTAATATATAATACAATTGAGAAAACTATTTAAATATTTACAATCTTTGTTCTATAGATTAAAGCTCATAAAATTAGCATGTTTTGAATAAAATATCAATACATTTTAAAAATAAATATTAAAATAATATAAAAATAATGATAAAAATAAATATCAAATAATCGTCTCTATAATTTTTGTGATTATTACATATCTTCAAAATTATATTTTTATTATATCGTATACTCGTTCAACTGCACAAAATTATATACGAATTTTTATGTTAAAAAATTGCTTTTTCATAAATTACTATACTATTGTGTTTTCACAAACTTGATAACTTGAAATAGAACACTCTTAAAACAAAATTGTTGCTGACGTGCTAATTTGTAGATTTATAATCTTCGGATCATTTATGCGCGCGGGCGCGTGAGTTGTGAGTAATCAAAGTAAAAGTTTATAAATGTACAAATCAACATCATCAACGATTTTGATCATATGTAGGATTAAATTAGAAATATTGTAAATTTAGATAATACACACACACACACACACACACTTACACGTAAATAAATGCTTGTAATACGAAATGGTATGTACATAATCTCTTTTATGGAGATGTTAATAATACTTTTTGCTTACTTCATATTTTTTCTTTCAAATATATAAACATAATACTTATTTATCGATATCAGGCGATTATACGATTAATTCGCACATTTTGTATGCATAATAAATATAAGATTTTATAGACAGTCAAGTTTAGGTATATGTAATGATTCATATTAATTTTTACTATTTTCACTTATGATACACGTGGTCCGCGCATTTATTTCCACATATATCTGAAATCTGGCAGCATAATAAAAAGAAATTATTATATAGCGCCGCATGTGTGTGTTTTATAATGTAAGTTGATTACAAGTTAATTAGACATTCTATATAAAATGTGATTGCAATGTATAATAGCGAGAAAAATTTCTACTGTTGTCTACGAAATAGAATCTTTCAGAAAAAGTATCCATTCATTTGTGATATGATAGCAAAGAAAATATTTTTCAAGAAAAAAAAATGGTCCATCCTATAAATAAACATAACTTTTTAATATTATACTAGAAATTTTGTAATAAGTTCGTAATTCGTATTGAATATAAATTAGAATTAGAAAAGTAATATGTTTGAAAGTTAACAAAAATAAGGAAAATATTGTATTGATTATATGTGAAATATAGACAGGGAAGACATAATCTTCGGCATCAAATCCAAAAAATTATATTTTTTTGAGCATAAAGAAACAGTTTATTTGACAGTTGATACAGGCTTGCATAGTCTCACAAATCAAATAAATTATCAAATACGTCTTGAAATACGAATATCGTGTATATTTTGTAATTGATTTTATATGTATCATTCCTCTTATAGTAAAATCATATAACATTTTTAATTATAAGTCTACTTTAAGTATCTAGCTAAAAATAATTTATTAAGTGTAACTCTTAAAATTGCCTTTAATTATTATTCTGTTGTAAATTACAATGATGTTCTATTATATTTTTAAAAAATATTTAAGTGTAACTTGAAAAATATTTAATTTTTTTTAATATTCTTATATTTAATTTTTTAAAACATACTCTACATATTTTCATATGAGTATATATAATGTTTTTATCTTGTATCTTCTCGAATAAGTTTTACATTGAAACATACGAGTGTTTCGCGCGTCAAATTACGTGGAAGATAAAAATTGGTAGTGAATATTTTAGAGATTAATTAAAGAGTAAAAATAAACTTCTAAAAATATATTTCTAAAAAAGTAGTTAAACACGTGCTACATATGTACATAAATATTCAAATTTTTATATGTAACAATTAAAGTAAAAAAAATAAAAAAATCTTAAACACATGCATTTTAGTTAAAAATTTAGTTGTCCAAAAATACTTATTCTTTTTCCCTTAGCATAGAACAGGCAAAGTTCTTGCTCATATTGCTATCAATTAATCTTGTAGTTAGTAAAGTGAGTTGTGTATATATCAAGCAGACAAAATGTAGCATATTGTTATGTCCTTGAGTTCAGCCATCGTGGTATCAGATCAAGTCGGCGTTAAGTAACAATATGATCAGATGTAAAGATTGTATTTTTGGAGAGAAGAAGAAACAAAATAATCTAGGGAAGGCTTCTGTAAAAGTTTAAAAATGTATGTACAATAAAAGCTTTTCCAATTTTCTTCATAAGGACAAGAGAATTAATTGAGGGTAAGTAAATGATTTTATACTAACCAGAACTACAAAACATTGATGATATCCTAAGTAGAAAAATCACAGTTACAAAGTGCGAATTAACACGTTCCATGCTATGTGAGTCATATACACTCCACTTTAAATTGTCAATTCAATTTTTTATGTAGTACCTTTTAACTTCTATTTTTTTCTTCATAATTGTGATTTCTATGATTTTAATATTATAAGTATTGTAAGCTATATGCCATTAACAAAACTGTTAATCCTGATAACATGGGCAACGGAAAATAATCTAAATTCGATTCGGAACAGAAGTCATCTAAAATCAGCTCGACACGGGACGTGTTAATGTTACGATGAAACAAGTTGGATCTTAGATTATAATAATTATAATAATTTCCACAGTCAAGTTTACATTTCAAGAACTATGTTTGGGAGGGAAATATATAGTTAATATATATAAATATATAGTTTAGAAAATTGTTTTCTTTTGAATTTAGATTGAAAAAGCAAGATATCGCTTGATAGAATGAAGTCGTTTTCGAGATGTGATGTATAAATTAAAATATGACAATAAAATGTGCCATGTCTATGCATGCTGTTGCCGCGTACTGTAAGTATTTTCTTCTTAGACTTTAATGGCCTCTTCTGATCTGGTGTCGATCAAGAAATCCTGGCCAACAACGAGTTAATAGTAAAAGTATAATAGGAGAGGTCAATTAGAGGGTAGCATTCCAAGAGGAGGTATTTTTCAGAGATGCAAATCACAAGCTTTTAAAAAGGAAACTAGGGCATGAATAATCCCAGAGAGAGGATTAATTAAGAGTTCTGAAATCTTGTAGGGGCGTGATAATCCTTTGTATCTTGAGAGACGATTCAAGAGGGATGTCCTGTGAGCAGCGTATAACGGGCAATTCCAAAATATGTGATCCGCATCTTGAATGATGTAGCCGCACTGGCAGTGGGAGTCTGAAACGAGTTTGCAACGTTTAAGACTGTAATTTAAAGCGTAGTGATCGCTCCTAAGCCTGCAACAGGTTACGATACTTTCTCTGTTGATTTTAAGTTTATGGAACCAGGGTTTTAATGTGATTTCCTTGAAGGACGCAAAATATTTCGTTCCTTTAAATCTGCCTTGGATCTTGAGGAGGCGAGAGGAGCTTTCGACGTATTTTCTCCGAGGGATAGAGAAGAAGTCAGAATGAGGAAGTTGTTTTCCAGATAATTTCCCTGAGGAGATGGCTCTTTTCGCCAGTATGTCAGCTGTTTCATTTCCCAAAATACCGGTGTGTGCCGGAATCCAGACAATAGAGTTATCCAATCCTTTTAATTTTATATCGTAAAGTCTTTGTTTGATAGCAAAAATTACATAGTTGTAGGAATGCGCCAAATTGACAGAAAGCAGAGCTTCAGTAACAGATTTGGAATCGGTAAAAATGACGGAATTTTTGATAGAATGGAGTGAGATGTAATCGAGAGTATAGAGGATAGCAAGAGCTTCACCAGTAAAGATGGATGAATAAGACTGAGTTTTGTAGAGTAGTTGTAAATGAGGAGAAGGAGAGTAGGTTGCAAAACCGACATAGTCGTCGGATCTATTTTTAGAGGCATCGGTAAAAAAACAGGTGGAAGAGGATATTAACGTATTATAGATTTCCATAAAGGATATCTGGGGGATGGGTGCATTTTTGATTTTCTCTACTTCAGAAGGAGGTGTGATGATAACAGAAGGGAAAAATATAAGAGAATCATAACTTATGGAGTAAACTGCTGGGTAATCAGATTTTGAGACATAGATTTTGAGTCGAAGATAAACATTAAAGACTTTGAATAAAATAAATTTTTCGGAAGAATTACGTTTGCGGGATCTACGTGAATACCAAAGAAGAGCAAAAAGTTTGTCAATGAGCGGATGAGAATCAAGAGCAAATGTTTTTAAAATGTATTTAGAGGTGAGAAATTCGAAGCGAAATCTTATGGGACCCTCGCCAGCTTCCGCTAGAACGATGTTCGTAGGTGTGGTTTTGCGGAGGCCCAAGCAAGAACGCAGAGCGCGCAATTGGATACATTCAAGATGACGCATAAAGAGAGTGATTATTATAAGGGAAAGTAAGGCATCCGTATTTCATAGATCCCCTTATTAAAGCTTTATAGATATTTAAAAGAGATGAAGGTGCACCCCCCCACCAGGTACCTCTCAGCATATTGAGGATATTCAGAAGCTTGGAACACCGGGTAGAGAGAGAGAGAATGTGATTGCGGCCAAAAAGGCGAAAGTCAAGGGTAATACCGAGAAATTTATGGAAATCGGTTCCACCGTGTGATTACCGAGCTTAATGGAAAAAGCGAATGGATTTATATGTTTTTTGGTGAATATAACTAGAGAGGTTCTAGAAGGGGATACTGTGAGTCCTCTACCAGTGAGGTGTTTAATAGCTTTATTTGCAGAAGATTCGAGTTCAGTAAGAGCTTTATCTATCTGGGGAGAGCTAACGAAGATAGCAATATCGTCGGCGAATTGTACTAACTCACAATCTTCGCCTATGTGTTTACGTAATTTGGATATATAGATATTAAAGAGGATAGGGCTAAGGATAGAGCCTTGTGGAACTCCTTTGTAGGAGAAACGAGTATCTGAGAGCTCGCTGTTAATTACGAATTGTAATCTGCGAAAGTGGATAAGTGAGTAAATAAATTGGCATAGAGTCGGAGGCATACCAAGATCTACAAGGTCAGAGATGAGTATAGAAGGAATGACATCATCAAAAGCATTGGAAAGATCTAAGAAGAGGCATGCAGTGAAGGTGCCTCGGATAAAACTGGTATGTATTTCTGTAGTGAGTATAGAAAGGTTGTCTTGACAAGAACGAAATTTACGAAATCCAAATTGAGAGGAAGGTAATTTTTCGTATCTTTCCATCCACCAGTCGAGTCTGAGGAGGATAAGCTTTTCCATAATTTTAAGACAACAAGAGGTGAGTGATATAGGGCGAAATTTTCCTGGTGAAGATTTTGGAATTAGGAAAATCAGTGAATGGGTCCATGAATCGGGGAATTCACCCGCAAAAAAGAGGTTGTTTAGAATAGAAAGAAAAATTGAGAGGTAAGATGTGGGAAGGCAAGAAAGCGTAAAATAATCTATTTGATCTATTCCGGGGGAAGAGGATTTATTTTTGAGAGCGGAGATAACATGGTGGAGTTCCTCGAGCTGAAAGGGAGAGTCGAAAATGCGACAAGAGTAAGAATAGTTCGAAAAAAGGTGAGTAAGAGAAAGCTTATAAAGACATGAAGGAGGGGAGATAGAGTTAATGAGGTCAGAAATTTCAGGTGAGATATCATTTGAAAAAGGAGAGGGAGAGAGGGAATAGTATTAAGAAATCTGTTCTTAAATCTTCTAACAAATCGCCACAGTGTGGAGATACTGGTAGAGGTAGTAATAGACTCACAGAAGGCCCTCCAGCCCGTGCGTTTTGCTTGTCGAAGGATTTTTCTAATGGAAGCTTCCTGTTTTTTGAGGTTAAGGTAATTTGAGCTAGAGGGATTTCCACGAAAGGCACGGAGCGCCTTTTTTCTGAGTTCAACAGCTCGAGAACAGGTCGTTCCACCAAGGTGCAGGAGGGCGAGTAAGGTGTGACGAGTGAGATTTGGTAAGCAAGGAATTTTTTTGTTGAAGCTGAGGAGAAGTGAGATTGGAAGATTTGCATGCTGGAAGTAAAGAATTAATAGTATCAACTAAAAAGCTGCAAAAGATGTCATATTTTTCAGATGGAGAAGTGGCTTGATCAATACTTTCCGAAAGAGAGGAGAAAGAAAGCGAGAAGGCGGCAGAGAGAGTCTTACGACCAATCTTAGAAGAAGGGAGTTTATGGGAAAAGAAGGAGCGTGATTGAATAGGAAGACTGAAAGAAATTATGGTTGGTATATGATCGCTACCCATCGTGTCATCATAGGAGTTCCAGGTGCAGTAGGGAGTTAAACTCGAGGAGACAAAAGTTAAATCGATTACAGAGGAGGAATGGACAGAGTATGAGATGTAAGTAAGGGTGCCGTCATTGATAGGGAAGAGGGAAAATTCTTGGGAAGAGTTTAGCAGAGAGATGCCCACAGTATTATTGTGATTACAGCCCCAAGAGACACGATGAGCATTAAAATCGCCTGTGATGACGATATGACCAGGAGATGGAATAGAATCGAAAAGATTTTCCCAAGTAAAGGAAGGAGAATTAGAGGGGTGTCTATAGAGCGAGATGATAAATAAATCGACATGTAAAGAGGAAATTTTTGCTCCCACCGTCTCAAGGGAATCCTCTAGATAAAATATAGAGTTAAGCTTTGTGAAAGGAATCGTATTTTTGATGGCGAGGAGAACACCGCCAGATTTATTGGAAGGACCGTCCCTCCGAAGGATGTGAAAATCTTTAAGAGAAAAAATTTTATCTGAAGAGAGCCATGTTTCGGACAGCGCAAGGATGTCGAATTGTTTACAGATGTGGGAGAGGAAGTCAATTTTGTTAAGAATACCATGGCAATTCCATTATAGCAGGGTAAGATCATTATGAGAGATTATTCGACTCATATTATGTGGAAGGGGGAGAGGAAGGATTGTTAGAGCTAGCAGGGAGATTACGGATAAAATGGATGATAGAAGGAACAAATTCGGGTAGATTAGAAGAGGAGAGTAAGGGGGGCGAACCCATGCAGCGGAATGGCGTAACGCGGAACGAGAGCGGAACCAATCACAAGCGTTCAGTGGTTTTCATCGTTTTTGTCGATTTTCCGCTGTTTTCAACGGCTTTTAGCGGAATGGATTTTAGCGGAACGGTGCTAACTGTATGTACATTTAACCTCAAAGTGTGCAATCAATGCAATCAGTGCAATACATGTGATATAATATATATTAAGATAGAGAATAATATATTTACCATGAGTACGAATACGAAATTATCACAATTAGTAAGTAATTATCACAATTAGTAAAAAAATATTTAAGTTTAATTATTCTTGTATGCACGTACGTATTTGGATTTGTGTTACAATTTTTACATTACAACTTTTCTATCTTTTTCTATTTTAAAGCAATAATCTGTACTAAATGTATTTACAATTAATCTGTGCAGAGCAAGAAATGTGGATATTGTGGATGGATTTTAACAAATAACATGGATATACTTCAACCAATGCACCATGTTTTTCTGATTATGATATATGAAGCTATTAACACAATAATTATTGATGAAAATAACATTGTGACTATAGGTAAGTTAATTTTTATTTTTTTAATAAATTTTGAACATTATTTTCTTTTTTCTTTTTTTTTCATGTCTTGTTCTTATTTTTTCTCTTTTTTTATCCTTCTCGCATTATAGCCAGATCTATTTACAACTACTAACAATAAGTAGAGAATAATGCCTGTATTATTGCAACATATGTATATTTTTCAGGATATAAACCTGGTATTGAAGTCAATTGTTCTAATTCACAAGATACAGATGAAATGTTGATAGCATGTGTTTCTCAGAAACCTGCTTTATATCATCATCGATTACCAGTTTCTGAGCGAACAAATTTGAAAAAAAATGCCTTGTGGCAAGAAGTTTGCAATATGATGGGAGGTATGCATAACTATTATTTTTAATTTTTATTGATCAATGTTATTATTTTTTACACATAATTAACATAACACAATTAAAACAATTAACATATACAGATCAACTGTTTTAATATAATGTTAAGATCATTATTTTAAATCTTTAACTGACTACTTTAACTGACTCATGTATTATATATAAATAATATTGTATGTAAAAAAGTATTATCTCTTATAATATTTTTAATATGACAGACATCATGGACGTTACCGCTGCCAAAAAGAGATGGAAATATTTAAAGGACTGTTATGCAAAGGATAGAAAGAAAAGCAACGAGTACATACCAAGTGGATCAGCAGCTCCTAAAGCACGGAAAAATACTTTCCGTTTTTACGAGGCCATGAGCTTTTTAAACGATTGTATGGAAACAAGACAGTATGTATCACTCTCTTTAGGTTCTTGCACGTAAAATGATTTTATTGTAACATTTTATTTAGTTTAGTTTTTTCATTTCTTATTTATTGAGAATTTCTAACATTGAAATAGCAGTGAAGCTGCTCTTACCATATATTATTAACAATAAATTGTTAATTAATTTTTTGACTTTTATTTTTTTATTTTATTAGAACAGTAAGCACTCTGCCCAGAAATTCATCAGTCTCAAACAATCCATCTGTATCAATATCACAGGCATTGACACTACGGGCATCATCAATAGCATCGACTTTTAATATGTCGGAGAATGGGAACACTGCATCATCATCTGAGAATGCAGAAGAATGTGCTACATTAAGTTCTAATTCCTATTCATCGAAAAGTATGTACAATTATTAATATTATGTTTAATAATATAAAATTTGCTTTAAATGTTTATTACAACTTGTTTTTCTTATACACAAACGTAAATTCGTATCATTATGCAGTTTTAGATTTTATCCAGCTTAGACTTATACCAGCTTAGACTTTATCAAAATTTATTTAAAAAATAAAAATATAAAAGAAATAAAATGTATATTTCACAAATTCTTATAATTTTATGAAATATACATTTGGTTTATTTTATATTTTAATTTTTTAAATAATTTTTGAAATAATTTTAATTTTTTAATTTTTTAAATAATTTTTGAATAAAATAAATCTAAATCTAAATCTGCATAATGATACGAATTCGCATATTATGAATTATAAAAGAAAAAAAATATTTATTTTTAATTTTTAAATTTACAAAAAATTTGAATTTAAAATCAAATATTTCAAAAAAATTCCGTTTTTCTTGGATAAACACATTTATTTTTATTATTATAACTTTTTATCATAATTGTATACATTACTTGTTTCTTTTTTTTTAGAAAAAAAATCAAAAAGAGATTCTAACAGTTTAGATGAAGTTTTTTTAACAACATTAATGGCCGAACCAGCGGCACAAAATGATCCAATCTCTAACTATGCACTGAGTTTAGCTGATGGGCTTCGCCGACTTCCTTATAATGAAAGAGCAAAATTGCAGATAGAGTTTCTGAGCAGGGTAATGGAAGTTCAAAACAGATTAGGTAATTACACATACATAATAGTATATATGTATGTAATAATAAGCATAATAAGTATGCATGTATAGGACTTATATGTACATTTTTATTGTTTTACATTTATTCATTTACATTTATTCTATTTTTATGATATATATAATATTTTTATTTCAGATTCAGAAATGTGTCCACCCTAACGCTACGATATATTTGCTAATAAGTGATTAAGTGATATTACATTATAAAATATAGTATATAAGCGATAAAATATCAGATGTTTTATAATTTTATTAAGTTTAACAAAGTTTTATTTTATTCACTATAAAATATGTGTACAAATTCAAGAATAGAAAAAAATAACATTTATATTTAAAAATCATTGCTTAACACCTTATCCCACTGCCAATCGACTGCACCAGTGTTCATAAAAAAATCGGTATAATGCTCTCGCACTTGTACAGCATATTGACTTTGTGCATATTGACTGTTTTCTCTGAGTGACTCTGTTTCTGTAAATGCACTTGCATAAATCAAATTTGTATTTTCTTCTTGGTTATTTCTGCAGTAAGTTCTTTCTGCTAAAGGTAGTGACGCTTCAAATTGGATTATAAAATTATGCAAAGCTGTTGTAGCTTGCACAATTTTTATCGCTGTTGTTAAAGAGGTATTTATTGGTTTACGATAAATTCTCCAACGAGTTGCGAGCAATCCAAAAGCGCTTTCGACTACTCGTCTCGCTCTACTTAAGCGATAATTAAATACCTTCTTTCTTAGATCAAGATCAAGATCATGTGTATTTCGAGGAAAAGGTCGCATTATATATGGTGTTAAGGCAAAAGCCTCATCTGCCACTAATATATATGGAAGTTCCGGTTTATTCATTTCTAGTTGAGTTGGTTTGGGTAAATTCATATTTCCATTTTCAAAACGGATACCAATCTCACTCTTTCGAAATACACCTCCATCGCTTTGTCGACCTTCAGCACCAATGTCCAACAGCAAGAAAGAATATTTAGCGTCGCTAATCGTCATTAAATTTATACTGTGGTCTCCTTTATAATTGTAATACGTGGATCCACTATTCGGTGGGGCCTGCAAACCAATTAATTAATAGCGTTTTTCATTGGCAGAATTAGTGCGCACTGAGTGTCGTTCTAACTTTTTTTAATTCCAGTGAACAATAAAGATAGAACGACAACCAGTGCGCACTAATTCTGCCAATGAAAAACGCTATAAAATTCATATTCAAAAATTGCATTACATACAAACACACACACACACACACACACACACACACACACACACACACACACGCACACGCACACGCACACGCACACGCACACGCACACGCACACGCACACGCACACGCACACGCACACGCACACGCACACACACACACACACACACAATACGTATATAATATACAGGGTGAGTCATTTTAAGTGACGGACTAAAATTTCTCGAAAACTATAGGAGATACAGAAAAATGTTTCAGACAAAAGTTGTATGGTTTCAAGGGGACATAAGACGGTACCATTGGTTTGACCTTGAAGAGTTATTTGAAGGTCACATGAAGGTCACCTTCAATTTCTTAAGTGGAATCTACATTTTCTCTTTACATATTCTTGTAGCTTATCTCGAGAACTTTCCAAAACACTATAATTAAGTACCTTTTCGTTAAGTACTTTTTGAGTTATAAGGCTTGAAATCATTTCTTAATTTTACATAAATCATAAAATATCTTGTAAAATATTCATTTTTCGATTATCTTATATTACTACTTTTATGTACAAAATAATGAGAGGAATCAATTGGTGTAAAGAAAATATACAGTTGATTTTAAGAAAAAATATGTAATTGTTAATTGCAAATTACATATTTTTTCTTAGAAACAACTATGTGTTTTCTTTACACCAATTGATTCCTCTCATTATTTTGTACATAAAAGTAGTAATATAAGATAATCGAAAAATGAATATTTTACAAGATATTTTATGATTTATGTAAAATTAAGAAATGATTTCAAGCCTTATAACTCAAAAAGTACTTAACGAAAAGGTACTTAATTATAGTGTTTTGGAAAGCTCTCGAGATAAGCTACAAGAATATGTAAAGAGAAAATGTAGATTCCACTTAAGAAATTGAAGGTGACCTTCATGTGACCTTCAAATAACTCTTCAAGGTCAAACCAATGGTACCGTCTTATGTCCCCCTTGAAATCATACAACTTTTGTCTGAAACATTTTTCTGTATCTCCTATAGTTTTCGAGAAATTTTAGTCCGTCACTTAAAATGACTCACCCTGTATATTTTTATAATATGTACAAAAATAGTATATTTACCTCAACTTTAACATGTTTACCGTCAAGTGCTCCAATACAGTTAGGATAGTTCCATTGTTCTTCAAAGTCTTTAGCTACCATCTGCCAATTTTCTGCTGTTGGATTGAGAAAAACTTTTTCTTGTAATTCATCCCAAATACATTGACACGTTTCAGATATAATTTTTGATGTGGTATTATTTCCTACACGGAACGCATACGACACGGATGCCATGCTGTCTCCACTGCTTAAATACCTTAAAGTAAATCAATTCTCAAGGAAATCGGCTTTGGAGCCATCGCGGTTGTTCGTGGGAAATAATAATTTTTAATGTATTCTTCTCTACGCGGAGAAGAAAATATTTCAATGAATGTACACCGATCTCTTTTGGAGATACTTAGAAGTGTACATTGTTTTTAAATTGAGAAATAAAATGTACAGATCATACCTTAAAGTAAGTTCCAGTCGTGTACGTGGTGGAATTGGCTCTCGAACTGCATACTGTTTCTGAAATTTTGGTCCAACAATCTCCAATAGTTTTTCAAATAATATCGATGACAACCTCAAGAAATTACAATACTTTGGGTCATTGGAGTTTAACATTTCTACAATTAAATTATCACTGGCGCCTTGTAAAAATCTTCTTTCAGGCTTGAAAATAGGACGCACCCAAAACTTTCTTTTTTGTTTTTCTTTTATATTCTCACGTTCTTTTATTTTTTTATATATTACATATAACTTGAGTAGCTTTCTTTGGACCGCTTTTTGATCTACTGCAACTTGTAATCTTGATTTCTTCCAATATTGATATATGCAGAATAATGCAGTTTTAGAATTCATTGTAACCTATAGATCCTAGTCAACATATATAAATTAACATAAAATTACAATATTTATTTTAAGAGTATACAGAAGTCAGAAACGAGTGTAGTGAAATAGTCTAGTAGACAATCTACATTTTTACTTTTTATAAATGTTGTAGGGCAAAATTGCAAAATCTGACTTTGTAGTGACCTGTGAAACTATACAAGGAATAATATGAAAAAAAACCTGAAAAAATATTACTTTTTCGAGTCAGAAAATGGAATATATGGAAGTGCACTGTCTGATTTCCATTTTCTCAAAAGTTATATTTTCTCATAAATTTTTAAAAATATAGTTCTTGTATAGTTTTGCAGATCACTACAAAGCCGGATTTTGCAATTTCGTCCTATAAAATTTATAAAATAAAGAAATGCAGATTGTCTACTACACTTTACTACATTTATTTCTGATTTTTGTATATATCTATTTAATATTTTATTATAAAATATATATTGCCCCGGTTACAAAATTATATAATTATACATTTCTATTATCTTTAATTCTTTAACAATAATTTATTAATTTCTATTCTGTACTACCTTGTTTTCACACGCTGCACCGAATTTTAATTTAATGTATGTATATACGGTTCCGTTACTTCTGTTACGCAGATTCCAAATTCCTACATCCCCATGGAGCGGAATGAACGTAACCAAAAAAAGCAGAACGTCCTTAAAACGAGTTATAAATATTGCTTTTGCCATTTGTTTGTATTATTATGTGCATAAATATTGAATTAGATATATTTTTCATTAAATTGATTAACCAAAATGTTAAAATTTGTCAAATGAACTTCAACGTGTTTTTACTCTTTTTGAAATAATAACTCGTGATTGGCCTGCGATATTTTCATTCCGCTCCATGGGGATGTAGGGGATGTTGAAAACAGCGGAAAATCGACAAAAACGATGAAAACCACTGAACGCTTGTGATTGGTTCCGCTCTCGTTCCGCGTTACGCCATTCCGCTGCATGGGTTCGCACCCTAAGGGTAAAAGCTCCATAATAAGGCGGATAACGTGCTTGAGGGCATCTTGAGGAGGAGTAGGGGGATCTGAGGGAGGAGGGTTAAGAGGAGGGGAAAATTTGGATGAATGAATAAGAGGGGGGATTGTAGAAAAAAGAGGGGATACCGGAAATGAAACAGAGGGATTACAACGTGGAAGGTAATAAGGAGGGGAAGAATTCTGAGGATGCTTGTGTTTTACGTATTTATTTGAGTGAGGATGGGGGAGGAAGGAGGCAGAAGATTTAGGAACAGTGATATTATTACGGACTGGAGAGTAAAGAGAAGGAGAAGGAGGGTTAGTAAGGAAAGGGAGATTTGTAGCTCGAGCATAGGAAAGGTGAGGTGAAGTGAAATCAAGCGGAGAGGAATAGGCATGTGAAGTATGATTTGAGGGATGGATAGAAAAGCGGGGGGAGTTTAGTGAGGGAAAGTCTTCAGAGGAGGAGGAGAAGGAGGGGGGGGAGTTCTGTTACCTTTGAAGATCTCTTTGGCGTCGATAAGGGAAATATTCCTGTAGGCTGCGTACTTCCTTATTTCTTGTTGCAGAATGAATTCAGGACAGGATAGCGAGTCAGCACGATGTTCGCCCGAGCAGTTAACGCACTTGGGAAGATGACGTTTCTGAAGGCAGTCTTCTTCTGAGAAAGTGTGGCCTTTTTCGGCGCAATGCGAGGTACAGCGAGGCTGGCTTTTGCAGTTGATTCTGATATGTCCGAATCTAAAACAGTTGTTGCATCGTGAAACTCTGGCAACATAAGGAGACACCGGATAACTGACATGGAACATATATATGTGTTTGGGGATTTTTTGCCCTTCGAAGGAGAGCGCAACAGTGTATGATGGAGAATAGGAAACTCCTGAGTTTGAATCGTATGAGGAGTCAGATTGAGAAGGCGTAGAGATTCTACGATTCAGTCTGTTAACTGCAACCACTTTAAAAGGGCTGTTAATGTTATCTGTAATTTGCTGTTCTGTAAGCTCAAGTGGCACATGTCGAATGATGCCTTTCCTAGAGGTGCGAAATGGGGGAATAAAAGCTTCCAGATCTTTTGAGGATAGCTTTCTCTCATTAACAAGAGCATTTGCGGCTTCTCTTGACTTGAAAAAAATAGAAGCTTTGGAAAATCCCGTTTTTTTTATTTCAAGAATGTCGTCAATATTTAACTCACAAGCAGCTCTTCCCACTTGCACGGGATGAAGCTGTGCTTTGGATTAGATATCCGCTGCACGTGGACATCGAATGGTCCTACGTTATTAGTGGAATATCTATTGTTCCTAATAGTATCCGTTAGAGATGTAACGGATCCAGAAATCGATGGCTGGTGAGACGGAATGCTGCTCTCGGTGTTTGATCGCGATATTTTGTTAGAAGATGAGGAAGATTCCTGATCGTTAGGTCTCTTGCCTAAGATTTTCGTATGAGAAGTAACTGTAGATCCGGACTCTGAGATTAATGACGCAAGAGCAGCGGACATTTCAGGATCTTCTAAGTCCATTTTAGTAGACATTTTCAGTAGTAAATGCAAAACTAAGTGTACTTACAGGCAGTGAGAATACAGTAAAGATCTTCGAATGTTGCGTGGGTGAAATCCTCTCTCCAGGAGGAAGAGGTAAAGGATAGGAATTGCTGGGAGGCCAGCGGCACAATGGCCGAGGCTCGAGACAAAGGCGTGATGACGCCCAGAAGTGACGCGTGATAATATTTGCTCAAGATTTATAGGGCCGCCAAAAATTTTTCGTGTCCAGAGGAGGCACACAAGAATCAAAACGAATAAGATTAAAATTTAGGCACGAGGTAGCCCAGAAATGGGCTGATTAATGAAATTCTGCGGAAGCACTCGAATATACGTCGCACTAGTCACAGTACCAAGATTCTGTAAGTATTTTGAAATAACCGTTTATATAAGAGCTAGTAGTAATAGTAGTCGGAGCCGTTACGAGACAGTACACTGCGCGACAACGATTCGTTCCTATGTTCCTCTCGCGTGGCAAGGGGAGCGTAGCTTCTAACCAATCAGCCATTGCCACGCTGCCAGCTGATTGGTCACTTCTACGCTCCCCTTGCCCCGCGAGAGAGGGGCCACGGAACGAATCGTTGTCGCGCAGTGTACGCAGCATACGCTCCAGCGTAGGGCGCAAGTTTTGGAGGGGCGCAAAATTTGGAAGAACGCAAATTTTTTTTTCGCGGGGCGCACGAACGCCTTCTGGAGATTTTTAACACTGCAAATGATAATACTGTTGTAACGGCAAGGCCGTTACTAAGCAAACGCTCGCTTGCGCCAATTTGGCGCTAAGCGCCGCCGATTGAGCACCTCAACCGAGCTGCGGACTAAGAGCCACGGAATGAGGATCGCCGCCTACCCCATTACAACACGCATGACCGTGTGGGAATATCGCGTGGGGGAAACCAACCGGGTATATAAGGCGGCAGATTGAGAACTATTCCTGTCCAAAGCTGCCAGATCTCCGCCGCAAGCAACATGCAACACGGCGTGGAGGGGGTAATGAGGATGTATGCGTAAGCGTACGTGTGAGCTCGGCTAGCTTCGGATAGTAAAAAAGGACAGAATACAGTCTTCTGTCTCCTTCCTACCGAAAGACGGGCAACACACGACGCATCACGCGTGGCAAAAATTTCGCAAAGGCACGGTCAGTACTCCTTTTTATCATGTCCATCCAGGACCCTGCTAACAGCCGTACTAATATTTCTAATGCTTCTTTTAATGACAAAGACAATAATTTATTAATGTCGAATTCTAACGCTGTCGTTTTTTCAGACGAAGATAAACTTAACGCTATTGCTCTCTCTCTTCCCCCCTTTCCCCATCCTCGGATTCCGTATCAGATTCTATAAATAATCCTAATTTTAATTCTAATGTATTTGTAACTGCTTCACAGCCACTTCTTGAAGCCATGGACTGCTCTACCTCAGTGGTTGAACCTACTGTAGATATTGGAGACAGATTACTCTCCAGTGCGTTGGATAAGGAGCCTGCTGCTGCTAAATACAAAAATAAAAGGAAAAAGGACTGTAACTTGGATTCATTCGTGAGTAAGCGTCAGATATTGGGTGAGGGAGATAGTCGTCTGTGCCAGGGTAAGGCTGATTCCATTTCCTCTTTTTCTTCTGATAAAAACATAAATTCAGAGAATTCTCAGAATTCTTCCTCTGTTAAAATAAACTGTTACGATTCGAGATCCTTGGGCCCCTTCGACGTTATCATCCAGAAAAATAATTTTGATAATTCTAACAGCGACAATGATAGTACTTCGAAGCCTTCTGCTATTGACCCTCTGGCGATTGGTCGCCTTCTTTACTTCGACAATAAAAACGATATCATTGAGCTAAAAAAGATTGGTTTTTCTAAAATTAATATCCGCTTTAAAACTTGGGAGGCGGCTAATGGTTTAATTTCAAATCGGATTTTGAAAGATAAAGGATATTCTATCTATATTCCATCATATCGAACGACTCGCATTATCCGAGGTGTCTCTCTGGACCTCTCGGAAAAAGAAATCTTAAATGGCCTCGAATCTAGCATTGACGTTGTTTCTGTACAAAGACTTAATAAACGAAAAGGAACCCCCTTCTCTCGTTCCTCTTTGACTCAAACTCAAACAAACAAAGAGAATAATAACCTTCTGACTCCTTCACGCACAATTTTGATAACTTTTAAAGGTCAGACTTTGCCGAATCATGTTTTGTCTATATATGATCAGACATTCTGTGGTTCCTTTCATAACAAAAACATCTTTGTGTTTCAAATGTTTTCGTTTTGGGCATATAGACGCTCAATGTAAGGGCCGGGCTAGATGTATCGATTGTGGGGATGCGAGGCATGGAGGTGAGGAGGCTTGTTCTAGGAGAGGGTGCACCCCGATCTGTATTAATTGCGGCGGACCACACAGAGCGGTAGACATTTCTTGCCCGGAATATTCTATTCAGAGAAGGATTAGGGAGTTCTCGGCATATGAGAACATCCCCCTTGCGGAGGCGGCCTCTCGCGTCCGGGGTCAGACGTCTTCTTCGGGGGGGGGGGGCAGTTTCGGCAACCTGGGGAGGAGTTTCCCCAACTTCCGGGTTCTCTTCCCCGTGGGAGCTTGACTCCCTTGCCCCCTCGGCTTCCCCACTCGTATGCGGGGGTTTTATCCTCTTCTTCATCGGGATCGGGTGCTTCGTTGGGGGATCTCACGGATCCTCCTTTGTCTTCCCCTTACCCCGTTCACTCTGGGGATCTTCCTGGTTCTCTCCCTGGACTCCCTAGATCCTTAGGATCCTTTGGGGGGCTCGGACGGGGCGCGGGGGGCGGGGCTCCCCGATAGGAATAATAATACTACTAGTAATAATAATCAGAATTCCAATTCTAACAACAAGACACATAGTTATTCGCCGTCGCCTGCCCATCCTCTTGCTGAGGGATTTTCTCCCTCGGAGACTACTCTGACTTCTCGCCCCTCTCCTCCCGTGTTCTTTCCTAGCAGCAGAGTCCCCCCCGTCTCTGGGGACGGGGTGGTCTTGAGGGCGGCTCCTGATCTATCGTCCTTTCTCCTATTGTTGGGAAACTTTTTGGGATTGAACTCCGTTCAATTGGAAGTTGTTGTACAAGTGATATACACATTGTTAGAGAGACTTGATCCAATCCTTAAGCTGTGTGGCGTTCAAGATATAGTGAGCGATTTTGTTAACAGATTTTTACATGTGCCGCTGGCGGAGTCGTCTGAGGGCGGATTTTTGCGTGATGTCTAATCTGGCTCATTCTGATCGCTCGTCCTCGAGATCCCTTGCTATTTTACAATGGAATTGCCGCTCTATCTTAAATAAACTTGACGTTTCCTCATTCCTATTCGAGGAATATGATATTTTAGCACTCTCTGAGACTTGGCTGACTGTTAATTCACGTTTTAAATTACATAATTTTGACATCTTTCGTAAAGACTCGGATACTCGGCAGGGAGGTGATCTGGCTTTGGCGATTCGCCCACCTTGCCTTATTCCTATATAGATGACTCCATTACTTTTGAAGGCAGGTTAACATCTCAAACCATCTCTATTCATTTCGCCAATTTTGATTTGACTATAATTTCAGTTTATAGATACCCCCTGGGCTCTCTTTCCATGGAGGAATATGATGCTTTGTTTTCCTACTGCCGATCCTTTTCACACGTTATTTTATTGGGCGATTTCAACGCACACCACAGCGAATGGAGTATGGGATCCTCAGATAGTGAGGGCGAATTATTGTTTTCTTCGGCAGTAGAGGCTTCTTTCACTTGCCTGAACGACGGCTCGCCCACCTTTATGATGCGACCAGGACAAAGATCAACTCTTGATTTAACCTTTATTTTCATCCTTTTGTAACGGTACGGCCTATCCCGTTCGCCACGGACTGGCTCGCCGGTGCCAAGATTCGGGAGTAGGTAGGAGAGTCAAGCTTACGAGTCCACTTTCAGTAATAAACAAGCCTTTATTGGTAAATATCTTATACTAGATCTTATCCTACGTGGAGCGCAACACTCTTAGCCTACGGAAACGACTTATCCTACGCGGTGATTATAACTGACTTAATATTACGCGAGCTTAGCCTACGATGGTGCGCAAGTACTTATCCTTCTAGCTTAACCTACGGACAATTACGGTAAACTTAGCCTAGACGGTCGGTCGCTGTTTCGGTCGGCGGGCGCGTCGCGATTGCGGAGGTCACCGTACAGCGGTGCGCGGAGGCCGAGTGCCGGGCAAACCCAGGCTGCGGAGAGGTCAGACCCGTCTCCGTCGGCGTGCGCGGTCAGGAAGCCGAGTGCCGGGCAAACCCAGGCGGCGGAGAGGTCAAACCCGTCTCCGTCGGCGTGCACGGACAGGAAGCCGAATGCCGGGCAAACCCAGGCGGCGGAGAGGTCACACCCGTCTCCGTCGGCGGGAACGGTCAGGAAGCCGAATGCCGGGCAAACCCAGGCGGCGGAGAGGTCACGCCCGTCTCCGTCGGCGGGAACGGTCAGGAAGCCGAATGCCGGGCAAACCCAGGCGGCGGAGAGGTCACGCCCGTCTCCGTCAGCAGGAACGGTCAGGATTCAAGATGTCTCGGTTATTCCCTGAGGTTCAGAACAGGTCGGAAGCTGGAAAGGAATAAGGTACCGGTCTGTTGCGCGAGCCGGCTTTTATATGGCTCGAGGGCCCCCCACGCTCGCGTGCGTCGAGGAGGGAGTGAGACTAGGTGGGGAAGCCCATAGGCGGGATCACAGGTGGGTGCCAGAGGCGTTGAGTAAGGAATTTACTCGCGAAAAACGGTTATAGTTAACGTCTTTATTTTCTAGATTTAGGAACAATATAAACAAATGAACACATGAATTAATATATAATTAATTCATGTGTTCATTTGTTTATATTGTTCCTATATAATGTTGGTATATTGTTCCTATATAGTCCCGATATAAATGGTGTAACCGGATGAACAACGAACTAAAGAACAATTTAACATTACTATTTACAAGACTATTTACAGTGACGATGCGAGAGCGTCGTCACCCCGCGCTTAGGGGGGTCCGTCGAGGCGCCGGGCTGCTCGGGGGCGGCCGTCCGGGTGAAACCTGATCACCCATCAGCCTGACGAGGTGCGGACCTTATATCTCCGCCCGACGATGGCTGATCCGGCGGGGACCTCGACCACGGTGCCGTCGCCTAGGCGGACGGGAATGGTCCCGGCGATAGGTGGCCTGGCGGTCTGTGGTAGGGTGGTTGCCGGTCGGGTGGCGGGTGGTCCGACGGTCGTGAGTGGTCCGGTGGTTGCAGGCCGGGCGGTAGGCGGTCCGACGGTCGCAGGTCGGGCAGTCGCTGGGCCGGCGGTCGTGGGCCGGGTAGTCGGCGGACCGATGTTCGCAGGCCGGGCGGTAGGTGGTCCGACGGTTGCAGGTCGGGCAGTCACTGGGCCGGCGGTCGTGGGCCGGGTAGTCGGCGGACCGATGTTCGCAGGCCGGGCGGTAGGTGGTCCGACGGTCGCAGGTCGGGCAGTATACGGCCCGGTGTTCGTTGGTCGGGTCATAGGGGCTTCGGCGGAGGTGTGCGGTCCGGTGGTCGGTGGCCTGGATGTCGAGGCCTTGCTGGTCCTGGCAGCTGGTGGACGGCTGGTAGCCGACCGGGGGTCGGCTAGGGCGGCGATTCTTCCGCGGTGGCGTGGTTTTACCTCCGGTGGTGTGGCAGGAGTACGGCCTTCCGCTGGTTGGTCTGGTCGGACCGTTGGACCGATGTTCCCGGGTGCGGCGGACGTCGCGGCAGTCCCGGACTCGCGGTTGCAGGCGGTGGCGATGTGGCGGGCGAGAGCTTCGGCGGCGTTGTGGGGGTCGGCGTGGGTCTGCCAGCGTCAGACTCGGAGCTGGAGCTAATGTCTCCAAAGATGTCGAATACCTCGCGTTGGTCCATCGTGACTGTTAATCCACACGGGGTTGCTCGGCCTTATATACCCGCTGCACTGCTCCTGGAGGGGATTTGTTCGCGGAATTTCCGGTGGCTCGGTGCGTCCCGTGGTTCCAAGGGAAGTAGTGGAGTCCGGTCGCAGGTCGGGTAGTCGCTGGGCCGGCGGTCGTAGGCCGGGCAGTATGCGGTCCGGTGTTCGTAGGCCGGGCAGTAGCTGGACCGGTGGCCGCAGGCCGGGCAATATGCGGTCCGGCATCCGCAGGTCGGGCAGTAGGTGGCCCGTGGTTCTAAGGGAAATTCCCTAGTAACGGAGTCCGTCCGAATGCTCCAAGGTGGCGGTACTTCGGCGTGGTCGGTAACTTTCTGCTGGATTATGCGTCATCCTCGTCCACCCGAGGGCTTTCTGGTATGTTCGGTTGCGGTTTCAGGTCCTGTACGTGGATATGCCGATGCCATTTCCCGTGTCCGTCGCGTAGATCCACGATGACTGGTGATATTATCCTGCGCACTTCCATGGGCCCCGAAAATCGAGGGGCGAGTTTGGCGTCGACTGAACAGGGGGCGTTCTCGCTTCCAAACCTTGTCGCCCACCCGGGGGCGCCAGTCGCGTCGTCTCATGTTATAATGGCGCTCCTGTTTTTGGAAGGCTCGGGCTAGGTGCACCCTGGCGACTTCATAGGCCTCTTCCAGGCGTTGTCGATGCGACTCCGGGGAAGTCGGGTTCGGCGTGGGTTGTCGCTCGGCAGGATGGGGAGGTGCCAGTTCGCGGCCGTGGAGCAGAAAGGCCGGGGTGTATCCGGTTGCCTCGTGTCGGGCGGTGTTCACCGCGAACTGCAACGCGTCAATGTGCTCGTCCCAATCCCGGTGCCGGTCGCCCACGTATTGACTAATCATGGTCTTGATGGTCCGATTCGCCCTCTCCACCGGGTTGCAATGCGGCGCGTAGACAGGTGACGTGCGGTGCTGGATCCCGAATGATGCCAGCAAGGTGCGGAACTGGCGAGAGGTGAACTGGGTCCCGTTGTCCGAGATGAGTTGGTCCGGGCATCCATGCCGATAGATGATGCGGCGGGTCACTTCTTTCGCTAGTGCCGTGACGGTGGCGTGTCACAGGGGAACCATCTCGATCCATTTGCTGAACCGGTCCTGGGCGGTCAGGAGCCAGACGTGTCCACGGACCGAGCGTGGCAGAGGACCGACTAGATCCACTGAGACTTGCTGCCACGGGGCGGTCACTGGGGTAGCGTGTAGATTCCCTGCTGGTCGTTGTTGCGGTACCTTGTGGGCTAGGCAGCTCGGACAGCTCCGAACGTACCGGGCTGTCTCCCGGAACATTCCCGGCCAGTGGTACAACCGGGCGAGTCGGGTGATGGTCTTAGCCACTCCTAGATGCCCTGCGGTTGGGTCGTCGTGTAGCCGGCGTAGGATGTCGAGCCGCTGTTCCCGAGGGACGCACTGTTTCCATTGCTCGGTGGAGGGTACCTCGCTAAAATCCAGGTCGTGTAGCACATGTCGAAATAGTTGGCCGTCACGTATTTCGTAATCGGGGTACTCGTCTGGTCGGCTCTTTACCTCTCTGAGGAGGCGTTGGTACACGCTATTCGGTGTTGCATTGCGTTGAGCTGCGGCTCCCGGGACAGGGCATCGGCTACTTGATTTTGTCCTCCTCTCCTATAGTGTATGGTGAAGTCGAACTGTTGCAGTTCGAAGAGCCACCGCCCCAGGCGTCCGGACGGGTTCTCCAGATGTTGCAACCACTTGAGGGACTGGTGGTCTGTTACAACGGTGAATCGATACCCCTCCAAGTAGTCTCGCATTCGCCGGATTCCCCATACCACGGCGAGACATTCCAACTCGGTCGCGCTGTAGTTCCGTTCGGCACCGTTGAGCGTTCGGCTGGCGTATGCGATTACTCGCTCTCCCTCTGTCTGGTGCTGCGTTAGCACGGTTCCTAGTCCATGTGAACTGGCATCGGTTTGTAGCAGGAACGATTTCTGAAAGTCCGGGCAGGCCAGAACCGGTGTGGAGGTCAGTGCTTCCTTTAGTTGTTGAAAGGCTGCGTCTTCGGGGGTTCCCCATGTCCAGCCAGCTCGTTTTTTGGTCAGCGCTGTAAGCGGCGCCGCTAGTGTCGAAAAATTCGGGATGAACCTCCGATACCACGAGGCCATTCCTAAAAATTGCCGGACCTTGCGCACGGTGGTGGGAGTTGGCCAACTGGTGATGGCGCTGACTTTGTCAGGGTCCGTGTGTATCCCTTGTCGATCAATTACATGTCCTAGGTAACGGAGGAGGCTCGGACGGCAGAAGTGGCACTTATCCGGGTTTAAGCGTAGCTTTGCTTCGCGTAGTCGCCGGAATACCTCTCTCAAGTGTTGCAGGTGTTCGCTGAACGTCTTGCTGGCGATTATTATATCGTCCAAGTATACGAGGACGTTAGGTTCGAGGTCGGGGCCGATCACTGTGTCTAGCAACCGCTGGAAGGTCGCCGGGGCCGAGTGCAACCCGAAAGGCATGACCGTGAATTGCTACAAACCCTTCCCTGGTACGGTGAAGGCGGTTGCAGATCGACTCCCTTGGTTCAGTGGTATCTGCCAGTAACCACTCTTTAGATCTAACGTTGTCAGGTATTTCGCCCCGCATAACTTGTCTAGCGTAGCCGTGATGTGCGGCAAGGGATAGGCGTCTTTATCTGACATCGCATTCAGCCTGCGGAAATCGATGCAGAATCTATACTGCCCATCTTTCTTTCGAACTATGACTACCGGTGAGCTCCAAGCGCTGTTCGAGGACTCGATGACGCCTTCGGCGAACATTCTGTCGACCTCCTCATTGATGACGGCCTGCATGGCCGGGTTTCGAGGCCGGTACCGCTGTTTGATGGGCGGTCCAGGCTTTAGCCGGATGCGATGTTCGGCTCGGTCGGTTCGTCCCGTGATTACTTCAAACAATGATAACTCAGCAGCTAAAAAGTCCCGGAGTTGCGCTTCTTCGTTTGCTTCGTTGCTGGGGCCGACGGTGATCGTGTTGGTTCGGGAAACTGTCTCGGTCTGGTTCAACGGAGGTGGCGGCAAAGTGAATCCCATCTTAGCCCACAGGTCGGTACCAATCAGCACAGCGCTAGCTAGACCAGGGAGTATGCAGAAGTCGTGCCAATAGGTTCTGCCATGCCATCGGAGAGGCAGGCGCAACACCCCAGTGACCCCTACCCGTGTGTTATCGGCCAGGAGGACGTAGTCTCTTCGGTTCTGGGCTAGTCGGGGTATTCCGGGGAATAGTCGTGCAGTCTCTTCCTGTATGCACGAGACTTCAGATCCGGGGTCTATGAGAGCCGCGAACGGTTGTCGCCGGATGTGTACTTGGAGGTGCGAGCGCGGGCGGTATTCTATTCGAGGCTGGGCTGAGAGACGGCCGCTACGTCCCCGGTCCGTTGGGCGTTTCCCGTCGGCGGGTGGCAGTCGCGAGTCAGGACACCATCTTTGCCGCATCGCGAACAGAATTTTCTTGGCGGCCGCTTACAATCCACTCGAGTGTGGCCTCGCTGCTTACATCTCCAGCAGCATTCCTCCCGGTTGTAGGTGACGGCGGCGACTGATGGTTTGGCAGTCGCTGGAGTTCGATCCTGTCGACGGTGGTTGATTTCCTCAATCTTAGATATCCGGGTCCGGAGTTCGCTCATGGTGAGCTGATCGGTGAGCGGAACATAGAGCTAGTGCTCGGGATTCTCGGGTTTTCGTAGATTTGCTCCAGCTGTTCTCGCTCGGAGTATCCCCCAGCTCGGCGCATCATGGTGAGAAGCGTATTGGAGTATTCGCGAAACGACTCCCCCGGCTTTTGGGAGCGTCCGTTGACTTCTCGTTTTAGTCGCCTCAGGTATCTCGGCGGTAGGTAGTAATCCCGGAACTGTTCGCAGAAACTGGCCCAAGTTCCCCAGGTATCGTGGTGGTTTCGATACCACAAGAGGACATCCCCTTTTAGTAATTCCGGTAGGCCCAAGAGTAAGCGGTCTTCTTCGAGGCCATAACTGACTCTTAGCTCTTCAACTCTCTCTAGGAATGAGAGTGGATCCATTCCTTCGAAATGGTGGCCCCATTTCCGGATCTGGTTGATGATCTCGATGCGTTCCGTTGGACTCAAGGTGGGCATGGTCGCGGTTTCTCCTGGTACGTCACCGTTGTTGTTCCTCGGGTTGTTGGACGGGTGGGCAGCGAAGTACAGGCGCAATCGGCGTCTCAGCAGATCCATCTGGCCTGTGGTATCCACTTCGTACCGATGGAGATATTCTACAAGCTGTTCTTTGGAAAGGTTATTAATCCATCCAGAAAAAATATGTAATTTGCAATTAACAATTCCATATTTTTTCTTAGAAACAACTATGTGTTTTCTTTACACCAATTGATTCCTCTCATTATTTTGTACATAAAAGTATGAAGGTAAGATAATCGAAAAATGAATGGTTTACTAGATATTTTATGGTTTATATAAAATTAAGAAATTATTTCAAGCCTTATAACTCAAAAAGTACTTAATAAAAAGGTACTTAATTATAGTGTTTTGGAAAGCTCTCGAGATAAGCTACAAGAATATGCAATGAAAAATAGGGGTTCCCATTTAAAAAATTCAAGTCGACCTTGACATGACCTTCACGACGCCACCCAAGGTCAATCAAATTTACCCATGTAATGCATTACTTTATCTTCAACAATTTTTGTCTGAAACATTTTTCAAAATAACCACTTCCTTTGCTTTAAAATGGGGTGTACGGGTGGTCTGAAACACCCGGTATATATATATATATATACTATATATATATATATATATATATAATAAATATATTATACAAATATATTATAATTAATTATTTAAATATTAATAATAAATATTAATAAATATTAATAATAATTATTTAATATAATAATTTAATCTGTTTTTTTCATACATATACATTAAAATAATAAAATAAAAAAATGTAATAAGTGTGGCGATTTTTCACACCACCCACAAGATATCACCAATGGCACGTTAGGTTTTCTTATGTGGATCTTCGCCTGGAGCCTTATTATACCACATTGTATTCATATATAGGAGAAAAAAATATCTGGGAATAAAGGATGAAAGGAAAGGATAAAATATTGGATATATAAATATTCTATGAATTATTAATTATATTTTTTATTGGTTACTAATAATAGTAATAATACTATAATAATAATAATAGTAATAGTAATTTTTATAATATTTAATAATAATAATAAATTTTTATTATTCTTTCGCCCCATCCGCCTCTTCGGCCTCCTCGGGTTCGGCCGCCTCCTCGGCCGCGGTCACTTCCTCGACCGCCCCAGCCGCTCCTGTTGCCTCTGCTCCGTTGAGCGTACCAACGGGCTCGGGCCCGGCCGCCTCCTCTTTTGTTTTGTTTATTTTCTGAAAAATAAAATAAATAATGAATAAATTATAATAATGCATATATACAGTGTTAAAAAATAACATGAGTTTTTAAACCTGTATATAAAAAACTTAACAATATGAAAAAGTTAGCGTACAGGCCATCAAAATAATCCTAAGACATTGACTTTTAATAAATTATATGTTCGATGTGACTTCCATTTGAGTTTAAGCAGAACTCGAATCGTCTTTGAAAGGCTGTAAATACCCTGCCAAGCATCTCGCTATCAATGGTTTTAATTTCGTTTTTTATGACGGTTTGGAGCTTTGTTGGTCTCTTAGATTTTTTTTTAATGGGGCTTTCTCTAAAGGACCGAATTATATTACCTAGAGCCATTTTCATAAAAGGATTTGATAAGGCACACCTTTTGATCGTTTGTGAGGTCAGTCATCATAAAAATAAAAATATTCAGCATAAACACTAATAACACACGTTTTAGAGATGCAAGGGCGTTGGCAATAAAGCAGTAAGAGGAGAACCTGCTAGCTAAAAACGTTTGAGAGCTACACGCATGCAAAGTACCTCAGGGTTTTTTTAACACCCTGTATATATATATATATATATATATATATATGTATATATATTATATATATATATATATATATATATATATATATATGCTGCTGCAGCTGCTGCTGCCGCTGCCGCATTAATATTTGCAACTGATTATTAAATAATTGTTGCTGATACAACACTTGCTGCATCAGCTGCTCCATAATTGGATCTTGAACCACCAACACGTCCATCTCTTCATTAATTTCTTCTATAAAATTATGAAGAAAAAAATTAAAATAGAAACATTAAAGATTAAATTTTTTCTTAATATCTTTGTATAAATAATGATTTACTTACGAGACATTATGTTCGATCTGTCGCCGTGCTTTGATGGACAGACACTGAGGCACACTCGGCATTTGTTCATTTGTTTCATTTGTTTCATGTTTAATTTGTTTTACACCGTTCATTTGTATCGCGGCATTTATTTTCATCAGATAATCTTGTCGCCTTGTACTGTCAAGTAAATGTATTTTTTTATACGTGCTCTGAAATCTTGGTGTTCAAGAACTGTCACAATCCCGATTTGTGTGAGTTCTGATTATTTCAAATATATATATATATATATATATATATATATATATATATATATATATATATAATTTTTCATCTTTAGCTTCTTTTATTCACTCTTCTTTAATTCTTTGTTTCTATTTTTTGTTTCACAAAAATGAGTGATGAATTGAGAAAAAAATCTAAGCGAAGCTTTTCAGATGCTTGGCTGATCAAATTAAATGTTGGATACGTAGAGTAGCTTTTGATGAGAGCTTGTATCATTGCATTATATGCAATAAAAATTTTTCGTGCAATACACATGTTTTAAGACATGCAGATTCTGCGTGTCATAAAAATAATATTAAAGAAAATAATTCATTTTTAAATACTGATAATGAAAATAATAATAAAAATTCAGATAAAAAAATATCCGAAAAATATAAATTTCAAGAACAATGGCTAGAAATTGAATTATTTAAGCCATGATTACGCAAAGTATCACATGATGTAAATTTATTTTTTTCATTTTGCGATAAATCAATGAAAGGTGATTTATCGAAAATTTATCGTTACGCAGAATCCAAAGCGCATATAGAAATGTGTAAAATTAAAACAGAAACAAAGACTATAAACGAAAATATAAACATAACAGATGATTCACTTTTGTCGTTTGAAGAGTGAAAAAAAATAGCAGAAATTCGATATGCTGCATTAATTGCTGATAAAAATATTTCGCATCAAACTGCAAAAGAAATCCTCAACTTTTTTCAACATGTTGGAAAAGACCCTAATGTGTTAAAAAGCATGAGCATGGGCTGAACAAGATGTAGAAACATTATTACAAATGTTTTATGCCCAGTTGAAACAGATCGTGTCGTCAATAAAATTCAGAATACAAAATTTTCAATTTTTATTGACGAAGCATTTGATATAACTAATGATAAATGGATGACTTTTCTTGTTCGATATCGACTTTTCTTATTCGCTCGTTGATTTAGAGACATTAGAATTAGTTAAATTAATTGATATTGATGCCAAAGATTCAAGTGCAGAAAAGTTGTTCGAGGCATTTAAATGTGAAATGTGGAAATTACAGATACCATTTTTAAATATCGTAGCTTTATCACGTGACAATGCACCTGTTATGACAGGAAAACATTTATCGTTTAAAAAAAATTAGAAGAAATATGTCCACATTTATTAACATTTTCATGCCCATATCATTCCTCCGCATTAACAGCGCATGCTGCATGTTCTAAAATGCCTGCATATTGCGAGGAATTTCTAAAAAAAATTACTACTTATCTCAATAGCAGTCCAAAATGCACGGCAATTTTTCGTGAATTTTGTGAATGTTTCCAAGAAACAAATCGCAAAATATTGAAATTATGTGATACGCGCTGGCTTTCGCATTATTTATGTATCGAAAGACTTCTTGAATTTAGAATACAATTAAATACTTTCTTACTGAAATAGTTGTGAGCGAAAAAACAAATTCTGGAGAATATCTATTGTCTATGATGGACAACGTAGAGATAAAAGCTTATTTTCTATTTTAAAATACGTTTTGAATTTTTTTAATGCATTTTTTCAAGCATTAGAAACAAGGATTCATTTGTTATATCCAAAATCTTTAAACTTTCTTTTCCAAATCTGTCGAAATTTTATAAAAGAAGAATATTTAAAACCATTTTCTTTAAATATTATATTTTCATTAAAAGAAAATCAAAAACCTATTAACGAAATTATTTTGGGATCAGAATGTGAGGAATATCTAAACGAATTAACGCTGGAAGGTCACATAAACATAGTTACAATTGTTCGAGAGAATTGTTTATTATTTTATGTGACTGCTGCAGAAGAAATTCGTAAAAGATTACCTCTAAATAATATATTTTTATCAAAGTTACAAGTTTTTCGACCATATATAAATTTATTTGATAACAATAGAAAAACATCATTCATTGATGTTTCTTTTATAGCTAAAACTATCGGCGATTTTGATGAAAATGATTTAAAGGAGGAATGGATGGCCTTATCATCAGATTTTACAATAGAAGAAAAACAAAACTTTTCTAAATTAAATTTCGACAGCATGTGGAAAAAAATTTTACAAAGTCGACACAACAATCTTGCTAAATATCCCAATTTAACAAATGTTATAAGTACTATTCGATCTCTTCCACATTTAAATGTCGATTCGGAGAGAATGTTTTCTCTTTTAAATAATTTAAAAACAAAAAAACGTAACAGTTTTTCGTCAGCTGTTAATGCTATTTGTGTATTTAAATTTGCATTTAATGTATTAAAAATGAGAGGCGAGACGGCTATCAAAATGAAAATTGATGAAAAGCATTTGTCTCTTATGTCAGCGGATAAATTATATGTTACTGTTTCTAAAAAAAATAAAAGTATTTTAAGATTACATGCTGCAGATACCATTGACATAGCTGACCTCTCATCTCATAAATAATAAATTTATTACAAACATTACGCTTGTAAAAGATAAATACGTAAAAAACATATTGTCTGTGTTACAGACATCATACTTGTAAAAAGTAGGAGTATTAAGAATATTCTTGTCTGTATAACAGACATATTTGTGGAAAGCAAAAGTATTAAAAACATCTTGTCTGTGTAACAGACATCATATTTGTGGAAAGTAAAAATATTAAAAACATCTTGTCTGTATAACAGACATCATGTAGACACTTGTAAATGACAAAATAATGCAATGTGGTATAATAGAGCTCTAGGCGAAGATCCACATAAAAAAAAAAAAAAAAAATCTACCCATTGGTGATACGCCGTGGGTAGTGTGGAAAATTGCAACACTCATTAAAAATTTTTTTTTTATTTTATTATTTTAAATATATATATATATATAGAGAGAGAGAGAAAAAAAAGTTTAATTATTATAAAAAACTAAATAGTTTTATAATATATTTTTGTAATATAATTAGTACATGTAGGGGGGGGGGGGTCGCCATCTTGGTGTTTTAGCAGTTACACGTATCTTCGAGTGCCTCCTCAAGATTTTGCAAATCAGCCCATTTCTGGGCTACTTCGCGCGTCAAATACCAGTTGTATTTGATTCATTTACTGTGTGCCTCCTCTGGACATATAAATTTTCGGCGGCTTCACAAGTGGAAGACTAATAACAGAGCGCATTCAGCAACGTTCTCGCGCCTTTGTTCCCGGCTTCGGCCATTACGACGCACTTTCCCGCGCATTCCTATCCCTCCTCCCCTTCCTCCCCGGAGAAAGGAATCTATCGGATTCACACATCAGTGCAGGATATTGCACCGTCTTACTATCTGTAAGTACAATCTCACTTATTTATATAGTCGAGAATATCCTTAATTATGGATTTGGAAGATCCCGACATGTCTGCCGCACTTGAGTCATTAATTACTGAGTCAGGCTCTTCGCCTGTGACTCGCACCAAGATTTTAGGCAAGCGGCCTATAGAAAAAAAATTTCTACCAGCCTCTTCTAAAATCTCACGCTCTAGCACAGAGACTAGTCTAACATCCCATCAAGAACCGAACTCTGGATCGGTGATATCGCTCACAGACACTATTCGAAATAATAGATACTCTGATAATAATGCTGGATCGTTCGACGTCCACGTCCAACGCATTTCCAACCCGAAAGCTCAGCTGCATCCCATTTACGTAGGAAGAGCCGTGTGCGAACTTAGCATAAACGGCATTTTAGAAACCAAAAAAGCAGGTTTCTCCAAGACATCTATTTACTTCAAGTCCAAAGAAGCAGCAAATGCTTTAGTCAGCGATAGGAAATTAGCTGAGAAGGACTTAGAGGCCTTCATCCCTCCCTTTCGCACCTCTAGAAAGGGAATTATCAGAGACGTTCCTCCTGAATTCACAGACCAGCAAATTTTAGACAGCATCGTCAGCCCTTTTAAGATCATCACAGTGAGCAGACTTAATCGTAGAGTCACGTCACCTTCTTACTTGGATTCTCAGTCTGATTCTCCATCAGTGGTCTCTTACTCTCCGTCTCTCTCAGTCTCGATCACCTTTGAGGGGCAGAAAATTCCTAAACACATATATTTATTTCACGTCAGCTACCCTGTTTCGCCCTATGTCGCAAGAGTCTCAAGGTGCAATAAATGTTATAGATTTGGACACATCAAGATCAACTGCAAAAGCAAGCCTCGCTGCTCTCACTGCGGAGAGAAAGGCCACTCCTTCTCAGAGGAACATTGTCATCAGGGTCACCGATCACCCAAGTGCGCAAACTGCAAAGGCGAGCATCGAGCAGACTCACTCACCTGTCCAGAATTTCTTACTCAGAAGGAAATAAGAAAATACGCAGCTTACAGGAATATTTCCTTGCTGAACGCAAGAGAAATCTTTAAAGGTAACAGAATCCCTCCCTCCTTCTCCTCGTCCTCTGAAGAGTTTCCGAAACTAAAAGTTCCCGTCTCACACCTCGTCCCCCGGTCCCCAATTTACACGCTTCATCCCCCTCGCTTGACTACACTTCACCGCATCTCTCTTTCGCTCAAGCCTCCAAGACGCTCTTCTCCTCTCCTAGCCTCCAATCCCCCCCTCTTTGCTTTCCTGTCTGCGACAAAGCTTCTTTGAAATCCTCTGCCTCTCTCCCTGCCCTTACACGCCCCAATAAAAATCCCCGCCTTCCCCCCCCTCCCACAAGCCTCCATACCCCAACGTATCATTTCTTGCATTCCCCTCTACTTCCTCAGCTGTTCCTGCAAACCTCTCTGACAATCCTCCTACTCTATCTAACTCTTCCCCTTCAATTCCCCCAGTCACTCCTTAGAATGCTCTCAATCACATTGTACGGCTCATTATTGAGCTTTTACCTCTGCTTACTTTTTCTGATTTTTCCGAATTTGTCCCCACCATTGTCCATTTTATTCGTAATTTTCCCGTTAACTCGGACAACTCCCCCCCTCCTCCACCTATCTAGTATGGCTAACAAGACAACTTACAACAACCTTACGCTTTTCCAATGGAATTGTCACGGCATATCCAACAAAGGGGACTCCCTCGTTCAAATTAGTGATCAATTTGACATTTTCACGTTATCTGAAACATGGCTCTCCCCAGATAAGGATTTCTTTCTAAATAATTTTCATATACGGAAGGATGGTCCTTCTAACAAATCTGGTGGTGTCCTGCTGGCAATCAATAAATCTATTCCTTTCACAAAACTCGATTCTATTTTTTCCCCGGACGGGATCCTCGAGGCGGTCGCAGTCAGAATCTCTTCTCTTCACACCGACATCTTTATTGTCTCCATTTATAGACATCCATCCAGTTCCTCTACCTTTGCCTGGGAAGACCTCTTCAATTCAATTCCAACCTCTGGACAGATTATTATTACAGGAGACTTTAATGCACATCACACCTCTTGGGGCTGCAATCGCTCTGATTCCATAAGTGTCTCCTTATTTGACGCTTCCCATGACTTTTTCCTCTCTTCTATCAATGACGGAACCCCCACATACATCTCTTATTCCACCCACTCATCTTCAGTTATCGATCTTACTTTCGTCTCTTCTGGCTTGACTCCCTATTGTACCTGGAGCTCTTTTGACGACTCATTAGACAGCGATCACATCCCATCTCTGATCACCGTTAATCAACCTGTGCAATCTCGTTCCTTCTTCTCGCACAAACTTCAAACCTCCAAGATTAACAGGAAACTCCTCTTCACTACTTTTTCGCTCACTTTCTCCTCTCTCTCCAACCGCGTTGACTCAGCTTCCTCCCCAACAGAAAAATACGACATCTTCTGCAACTTTCTCAGAGACACTATTACTACCTTGCTTTCCACGCACAAACCTCCTACTAACGACTCTCCCTCTCTAAGTCGTGGAAAAGTTAAATCAAACAACAGAGCTAAACCTTCTCACTCGTCCTCCTGCTCCCTGGTGGAACGAGCAATGCTCTGAAGCCGTAGGGCTTAGGAAACAAGCACTCAATGCGTTCCGCAGACATCCTTCCAGCCTCAGTTACCTCAATCTGAAGAAACAGGAAGCACTTACCAAAAAAATCCGTCACGCGAAACGCACAGGCTCGAAATCTTTTTGTGAGTCCATCACTTCCTCCACCAGTATTTCCGCCTTGTGGCGTATTGTAAAAAGGTTCAAAAATAGATTCCTCAGCTCAACTTCTTCTCTTCCTCCTCTCAACAGCGACATGCCGCCCGCAATCCTAGACCTAATCAATTCTATTTCCCCCCCCATGTCTTCACAAACTCCCCTCGACCTGTTTTCTACTGACTCGTCCCCACTCCTGCCACATTTTCGATCCTTTTCAACCTGAAGAGCTTCAACACGTAATTTTCTCCCTTAAGAACAAGAAGTCCTCTCCTGGATTTGATCAAATAGACTATTTCACTCTCTCTAACCTTCCCACCGTATATTTTTCTCTTTTGCTGTCAATTCTTAATGACCTTTTCTTTTCCGGAGAGTTCCCTGAGTTGTGGAGCCACTCGCTGGTCTACCTCATTCCCAAATCAACCCCAGGTAAATACCGTCCTATTTCACTCACCTCTTGCTGCCTCAAAATTCTCGAAAAGCTCATTCTCCTTAGAATAGATTGGTGGATGGAAAGATATGAAAAACTCCCCTCCACACAATTTGGCTTCCGCAAGTTTCGGTCATGTCAGGACAACCTGTCTATCCTCACCACGGAGATTCACACTAGCTTCACCCGTGGTATCTCCACTGCATGCCTTTTTCTAGACCTTTCTAATGCTTTCGACGACGTCATTCCCGCCATCCTTATCTCAGACCTCGTCGATCTAGGCTTGCCTCTCATCCTGTGCCAGTTCATCTACTCACTCATCCATGCACGTAAGCTTCAGTTCGTAATTAACGGAGACATCTCTGACGTACGTTATTACAAAGGAGTCCCTTAAGACTCCATACTTAGCCCCCTCCTATTCAACATATACGTATCGAAACTAAATAAATTCATAGGGGAGGACTGTGAAATAATTCAGTTCGCGGACGACATCGCCATTTTTGTCAGCTCTCGTCACATCGACAAAGCGCTCGCGGAGTTAGAGCTCTCGGCAAACAAAGCCGCCAAATATCTTACATCCAAAGGCCTTACCATTTCTCCTTCGAAAACCTCTCTAATGATCTTCACCAAGAAACATATAAACCCTTTTGCTTTCTCTATTAACCTCGCAAACTCCACCGTCCATTCAACCGACTCTTGCAAATTCCTCGGAATCTCTCTGGACTATCGTCTTGCTGGTAATAGTTACATTCGCACTCTGACCACCCGCTGCTTAAAGCTTCTCAATATCCTCAATATGTTGAGGGGCATCTGGTGGAGAGGAGCGCCCTCCTCACTCTTGAATATCTACAGATCCTTAATAAGAGGCTCTATGGAGTATGGCTGCCTTACCTTTCCTTTCAATAACCACTCTTCCAAGCGCCACCTTGAGAATATCCAATTAAAAGCTCTCCGCACCTGCTTAGGCCTACGCAAAACTATTCCTACGAATGTTGTTCTCGCGGAAACCGGGGAAGGCCCCCTGAGATTTAGATTCGAACTTGTTACCTCTAAATATATTCTAAAAATTTTTGCTCTGGACTCCCATCCGCTTATAGACAAACTTTTTGCACTTCTCTGGTATTCACGCAGATCTCGAAAGGCTAATCCTTCCGAAAAATTTCTCCTGTTCAAAACCTTCAGCTCTCATCTTCGTCTAAAATACTACATCATGAAATTCGACTACCCGGCTGTTTACTCTATAGATTACAAAGCTCTTATCTTCATCCCTTCAATTATTATTACGCCTTCAATCGAAGCAGAGAGAGTTAAGAACGCTCCTATTCCTCAAATCATTTTCATGGATATGTATGAGTCTCTGATTACTTCCTGCACATGCTTCTATACAGATGCGTCCAAGAATAGTTCCGATGATTATGTTGGATTTGCCATATACTCCCCCTCCCCACACTTACAGTTGCAGATTCCTCCTGCCAATGCGGTTTCCTCATTCAAGACGCAGACCATATTTTCTGGAACTGTCCCTTATTCGACGCACAGAGGACAACGCTCTTAAAACACCTATCAAGATTCAAGGAGATAACACGACTTTATCGGATTCAAGAAATTCTAGCTAAGCCCTTCTCCGGGGTTATCCATGTATTACTTTCCTTCTTGAAATCCTGCAATCTCCAGCTCTGAACGTAACAATTACTTAATACATCATTCTTCATTCCTCTAAATTACCCACTCTTCAAACCCGTTGTTGGCCCGAATATCACTGCTAGATCGGAGGTGGCCATTCAAATCCAAAGAAGAAGAAGAAGAAGGGAACCGCAGGGAATGATAGGTTCGTTACTCAATAACCACACGGTAGCAACGATAAAAATAACATTTATTTAATAATCGTACACGAACTTATGCTTGTGATGATGTTTATAGGGGGAATCACGCCTGGCGTATGCGTGTCGCTCCGAAGATCGGGTCTGTGTCTCGGCGTTCCGGACCCGGTAGCGGACGGACTCCTCTCGGTTTGCGTCTGTCTGAGTAAACACGTCCTTCGTGTTTGCCGTAGTCCGCGTAGTTGTGGACTTAGTGGTTGCTGGAGTCTGAGCGTTGGATACTCGTGGGTCCCGTAGAGATGGTGGTTCTGGTGAAATACGTGGCGGAGTATACCAGGATATCGCAGGGACTTGAACTGACCCTGATGAGACCGGAGGCGGTAGCTGCGTGGTTTGCCTCGGTCGGAGGACTGCCTTGGGCCTTTCACAGGTCCTTTTCACGCCCCGTGGATGGAAGGCGATTATACGGCTCGTCTTGGTTCGCTCTCCTGGATGCTTTATTTTCGTTAGAGAAGGGTCGTAAATGACCTTTCTCCTTTCCTCGTTAAGAGAGGCCGGGATGCGAACCCCGAGGATGACCTTTCGGGAGCGAGGTCTAAATTCCAGGGAGGCCTCTCCCGAGTGGGGGCTCCTGCTGGCCGAGGTTCCTCGTAGCGGCGAGAGTGCCACGGGTGGTCCTGCCGTCGCCTCGTTGCTCCGCCGGCCTGATAGCACCGGAGCTGGACGCGTCCTCTTCCGGACGGTGATCTCCTCTGGGAGAGGAGGAAGGAGGAATTCTCCGATGTCGCCGTGTTGTCGTCGAGGTTGCTGCTTCTTCTCGAAATTCTTCGTTCTTCTCGTTGCGCTTTAAAAGCGATAAACGTGAGAGAGGTGATTTGGCTCTGCGAAGGTCCTCCTTATATTTGCCGCAAGCTGTTTCTGATTTGCGGGAAGAGCACTGTTGGCGTGCGACGCCTGGCGGAGGTGCCCGGTACTAGGCGCGCAGCTTATAAGTAGCCGCCGCGTGCCTGCGCGCTTGCAAGAAAGCAGAGTCGCTGCGTGCTCGCGCGCTTGCGAGAAAGCAAAGTCGCCGCGCGCTGAGTCAATGCGCTATCGCGAAACGTCTTGTGTGGCGTGTACCGCCACAGTACATATTTATATTTGTACATATATTTGTATAATATATTTATAATGTATATATATATATATACAGGGTCTACCAAAAGTGTGGAAACCCCTAAATATCTCGGAAAATATACGTTTTACAGAAAAGTGTTTCCAACAAAAGTTGTAGGGTTTAAGAAGATCTATATACTGATTCTATCAGTTTGACCTTGGATGGCGTCGTCAAGGTCAGGTCAAGGTCACATTGACTTTTTTAAATGACACCCCCTACATTTGATTGCATATTCTTATAGCTTAATTCAAGAGCTTTCCAAAACACTATAATAATGTTCATTTTTATTAAGTACTTTGCGAGTTATGAGGGTTGAATGATAGAGTAGCGCCGGTATTAACATTATCCAAGGTGTACTACATGGAGGTTACTCGCTCGGATTTGCATCTGTTGTGTGTGTGATCCAGCTAACTAAGGCAAGATCGGTCGTGGATCCAGTCAGCAAAAGCAAAGACCCAACCAAATTACAATCGAGCATTTAAAGACCTGGAAAGCAATCGACATAGTAAACAGTAAATAAATTTGTGGATGCTCATTTATCATAATAATTGTTCGAAATGTGTGCGTGTGCGTGCGTGCGGTGCGTGTATACAGAGATCAGGTTAGGTTGCACCAAACGATTGCAAATGTGTTTCAATGTGTTAAAGTAAATGCTGAGAGTGGCTGCCATTTACTTCCTGACAATATGCTAATCTTTGGTAGAATGTAGAAATGACTTTACGATTCGTTTCAAAAGGTATCAAAGCCATTTCATCCCTTATTCGCTGTATCAATTCGTGAATGGTTTTAGGTTTTGTTCTGTAAACCTTACTCTTCAGATATCCCCATAGATAATAATCAAGAGGAGTTAGATCTGGTGACCGAGGTGGCCAATCCTCTCCTCCCTCATTTCCGTTCCTTCTTCCTATCCACCGTAGCGGAAAAGTCTCATTTAAAATACGACGTGGTCCTGCACCAAAATGAGCAGGAGCTCCATCATGCTGAAACCATATTTCTTGGAAATTATTTGGAAAAGTATTCTGTATGGCTGGAATTATTTGATCAACAAGTAATCTCTCATACCTTTGAGCGTTCAAATATTCTTCAAAAAAAAACGGCCCTATTAAATAGCCATCTATTATTCCGCACCATACATTTATTTTTTGTGGATGTTGTGTGTGAGTTTCCCGCACCCAATTCGGATTCTCATCTGACCAGAAACGAAAATTTTGATTATTAACTTCTCCCGTTAAGGTAAAAGTTGCCTCGTCTGTGAAAACAATTTGATAAGGGAAGATGGGCCGGACATCTATTAGTGCCATCATTCTTTCACAGAAATGTATACGACGCTCCTCATCTCCGTTTTGCAATTCTTGAACGTATTGCAATTTATATGGATGGAACTTGTTCTTCTTTAAAATTCTCCAAACCGACATGGGAGCAATATCGTGAGTTTGAGCGACTCTCTGAACACTAGAATTGGGATCTTCAATAAATGTCTGCAGAACATCAAGTTGTTTTTCTTCGTTGGTTGCAGACAATGGTCTTCCTGACTTAGAGCGATTTCTTACGCTACCAGTTTGTCTAAAACGTTCTATTGTTTTTAACACAGTGGACTTATTAATTCGACGGTTCGGATACGTGTCATTAAATAATCGAACGACATCAGAGAACGATCTTTCGTTATCACCCCATCCACGCATCATGAGGATAGTGATTCTTTCACGTTCCGACAAGTCGCCAGCCATTTTTAAAACGTTTAATTTTAATTAATCGTACGTTGTATTTGGACGATAACAATTAATTTCTGCTTGCTCAAAGCTGAAGTTAGAAGGTGCTCGTTCTTTGATAGCTTTATACATTCTTAGTTGAATTTTAAATGCGAGTTAGACTGCATGTAGTGCGTCACATAGCGGTAAATGAAGGAACTAACGAGACGTTTCATACACGTTTTATGGAGCAATTTTTTGGCAATTTGACTTCAGCGAAATATGAGGATATGTTGAGGAATCGATCTTGCCTTAGTTAGCTGGATCACACACACAACAGATGCAAATCCGAGCGAGTAACCTCCATGTAGTACACCTTGGATAATGTTAATACCGGCGCTACTCTATCATTCAACCCTCATAACTCGCAAAGTACTTAATAAAAATGAACATTATTATAGTGTTTTGGAAAGCTCTTGAATTAAGCTATAAGAATATGCAATCAAATGTAGGGGGTGTCATTTAAAAAAGTCAATGTGACCTTGACCTGACCTTGACGACGCCATCCAAGGTCAAACTGATAGAATCAGTATATAGATCTTCTTAAACCCTACAACTTTTGTTGGAAACACTTTTCTGTAAAACGTATATTTTCCGAGATATTTAGGGGTTTCCACACTTTTGGTAGACCCTGTATATATATATATATATATATATACATTGTACAAATATATTATAATTATTTAAATATTATTTAATATTATTAAATATTCTTTATCTATTTATTAATTTGTTAAATATTATTCTTTATCGTATAATATGTTTATAATATGTTTATAATATGTTTATAATATGTTTATAATATGTATGTGTATATATATATATTGCGACGTTTCTTCAATCAATATAATTTAAATCATTCGCAACACTCCTCAAGGTGTTGGAGGGGAGCGTGCGCGGGGAAGCGAAAACGCCATCAAAAAAAATTAGCGAAATTAATGTACTCGCGCTCTGAGGAACAGGGATGGAGGGCGTTCTCGCGCGAGCCGCGGCGGAGCGGAGGCCGTTTCGATATCCCGATAGGTTGGGCGCCAGATGCGGTTTCTCACGCATCAGTTTTCCACGAAACGTCAAAGAACGCGAAAAATAATAGCCTGCTTCGCCACGGGCCAACTAGCTCGCCTAACGGTAGAGTGGAGGGGTTTTGGAAGGAAGCCGATTGATTATGCGAGACTTCACTAATTCAAAATGCGACACACGCAAAGATGGATATCGACAACCACGAGAGACTAACACTCAAATAAATTACGCGAGTTTAACAAAGAAATATAACAAATTTTTTAATAGAGAAATAATATAAAAAAGAAAAATGTCAAAAAATAAACTTGAATAACAAATCAGATTGAAAACGACGGTTCACAATAAATTAAAAAAAAAAAATAAGAAAGCGAAATACACAATCAAATTAATCCTGGCACGAGTAATAAGGCGTTATTCAAAGCAAATGTCCGCTCTAAATCGATAACCAAAACGAGAGCGTTAAGACAATCCTGTTGTTTATCCGAGCTCGTTTTTATGGCCGGACTGAACGATACTTCTCAGAAGACAAAGGATTTTCGGCAAGGAAATATTCGCGAATAATATTCACCCAAGACGTATCATAATTTCGGCAACCAAATCGACGACTTATCGCTACGGACTTTTCCTCGCAATTTCCCAGTTCACAATTCTAAACGACAGCTTAACAGTTCGACAGCATAATTAACTATAGATCGAAAATAATGAATAATTTTGCGAAGACAGATCTCGTATGCGACAGGCGAGCGATATGTTCGATATTCGATAGCCGACGGCGGCTGGAGATTTTTCTCAGCCGGCGTTTCGCCTCTTTCTTCCGCGCAAACAGCTCAGATTTCACTCTCGGTCGTACTTTTGCGATTATTTCGCACCGCGATACATTCGACAAACGCAAATTATTAATTACTACGCTCTATTCGCGGCGTAGTAAGCGCGACAAAGACGCAAATACTCTAACGCACACAATTCGATATAAGACAATGGATGCTCACACGCACACTTAACAATCGACGACGACATCCACACAATTAGACGCAAAAATCGCCCTGAGATCATTTACGGGAATATTCCGCGCGACAACCACAGCTCTACGACAACACGGACGGTGTACGCTTTTCGCGCACGCGGTCGATATTCGGCGGTCGAGCTGCGCGTAATGAACACCCCGAAACCCGGAGAGAGACGAACGTTGCCTTATCAATTAACTGCCTACAATACGATTATCCGCTTTTCTTCGATCGTTTGCCTCCGATCGCCCAAAGATTCACAAAATATCGACGGCTCGGTACCGAGCCGGAACGATCGCGAAACACGAAAATGGCGATGGCGGCAGAACGGCCGACCGGCGGACCGAATCGCGTATGTGGCTCACAAATAAAAGGATGGGCAACCTCACCGATACTTCTCCTAGTGCTGGGGATGGTCCTCGGCCTCGTCCTCTGCGGATACCTCGACAACGGCAAAGGCTCTTACACAAAACGACAACGGTAATATAATTCGACCACTATGTTCGAGCGTCCGCACCAGAATGATCCCGGGATCTCTCTATCCAGGGTCGATAACTGCGTCAATGACCGCGTAGAGGGGTGCGCAGCCCCGCGGCCAATCATATAGCGGCACGCGAGAGATCCTGGCGCCTCGCGAGGCGCGAGGTATTTCGGCACCTGGCGCGAAACGGCCTCAAATCAAAATTTTGCTGTCGCGGGCCCATTTTCAAGGCCCGGTGGAGGCTCAGCTGTCGTCCTCGCCTCTGCGGGGGAGGTAGCGCCGATTAGGCCTTCGCCCTGTTTGACTGAGAAGGGGCGATGTTACCCCCTTGGCGTCTGGTGGCTGAACTTTTCGGACGTTATTTCGTCCCCCGCTGGCTGTCGAGAAGCGCCGTGTCGTCAGCCGTGACGTAAGATCCCTCGATGCGCTCCTCGCCCTCCGGATCTTCTCCGGCGGGTTGCCCGAAATTTGTTCGATACAAAAAAATGACAAATAAAATTAATAAACGCGAAAAACATAATAATATTGCTCGTCTCTCCGGGGAGCCCGATAATGTTCTCTTGATGTAGATTCTGGCGCGGCCGCTCGGCCCGCGCCCCGTTAAAATTATCGGGGCGGATGGACGCGCGACAGGACGGCAACGTCACAATATATATATATATATATATATATATATATATATATGTTCGAAATTTAAAATCATTATTTCGGATTAAAAATTCGCATAGCAAAGTTCGCAATTTTGCTATTAAAAGTTCGAAAATTTAAAATTAACGGGCGTCGAGAATCTTCTCGAAAATTCTATTTACTAGAAAAACTCGATCGTCCCAGTTATCTCTCCTTTTTTTGCCACCCGAAAAAACGCTCATCATCGCCGCTAACAATATTATTATCAACCGTCGTTGAAATTTACGCAGCCTATGGGCATGCGCGCCCATGCGTCACGATCAGCTGATCGCCAATCAGCTGATCTAAAAAGATTGCGCGCATGACAAATAAATAATTTCCGACGTCAGACCTCATCAACAACCAATTATACGCGCCGCAATGAGGTCACCGCTAAAACATTAAATTAATTGGTCCACGTCGCAGCGGGCCCAAAAATCCGCTCACTATATAATGGGCACCGCGCGTGGACCAGAGAAGTCTCGCACTTTTTCGCTGCTCGCAGTATTTTCGTAGAACCGCTTTGTCAAAACCGCTTTGTCTAACCGCTTTTAAACGACCGCTTTCTCACTCGGACTTTCGCACTCTCGGCTTCGGAATTATTTCGTTACCTGAAATAATTGTACTCATTCTTATTTGTGTAAAACTTTAATTTTCTGTGTAGTGTTAAAATAAAAACTGTAAAAAATTACAAAAAAATTACGTGTCGTGTTAAGTCTTTTAGCATTAAATAATCCGTTTGTGGTCGTCCGTTTGCTGCATTCTTTAAATTCTGCGCTGTCGCAGCGATCCGCGCTCACTCGCGAACAATATATATATATATATATATATATATATATATATATATATGTATGTATGTATATATATGTATATATTGTGACGTTCTGGTAACGTCGATCCGTTGGTTCCGTGAGGCAGGCTTTTCCAACAGTTTTCCGAGTTCAACAGAACGTCTTAGTTGTGAGTTCTTTTTCTTGCGGTGAGGGGGTGAAACCCCAGGATAATTAACTGCTTTGAATTGGGTTTTCTTTACTGACGATGATTAAAGAAATATACTTTTGTTTAATATTTAAACTCTTTATTCTGACTTGAATTGCTCTAGCAGTTTACAGTACGAATAAGAATCTGAGTGGGTTTAAGTCCAGAGTGAATCTGAACTGACTGACTGACTGATCTAAAACTGAGCAAGAATGAGGTTGAACAGAGCTCTTCTTCCGTTGTTGGAAGAGTTTTTATACTCTTTTTAAAATTGAATAGTAGGGGTAATTTATGATGGAGTTTTAAGAACAAATTCTTTAGCTATGAAACGGATTTTTGCGAACTTCTTGGGTGGTCCTTAAGAGAAAGTTTTTCTAAGAATATATATTAGTTGATTCTCTGAATGCATTGCTTGCAAGGTCGTGTCTTACATAAATTACGATAAATGACCCTTTTCAAAGAATTACAATAACTATTTGATTATTTAAAATATTGGTCATTTATCATGATTTTTACATAAATAGATTCTCTCTAATCTTTTGGACATGTTTTACAATATATTTATATAAAAGTAGCTTATATTTAAAAGGACTTCCTTATATCGGTCTTTGTCTTTCCTAAGTATTACACATAAGTTTATCTCGCTCGTATAGATGATTCATATACATATATGGGGCATTCTTTCTCAACTTTACCCATGCTGCTCATTTTCTATTTGATCTAAAAATTTTTGAAAAAAATCTTAAAATTTACAGAAAAATGTAAGCTTTCCAATGGCGCGTGGCAAAATTATCAAATTCAATTGGATCATACTTAAAATTTCAGAAAACCGAAAAAAAATAATAAAAACGGTAATTATTCAAGTGTAGCCATTATTCATTCGACGTTTTTCTCTTCCAATTAACACTTTAGAGTACTCTGTTTATCTGTGCACTGTCACATGAGTCTAAACTAAAATGGCGGATCCAATATGGCCGCCAAAAATTTAAAATTTTAAGAAATTAACGGATTTTTATAAAACTTAATACCAAAGAGTTTTTCTGTATACTGAATACAAATCTCAAATCGGATTTTGAAAATTCAAAATGGCGGATCTAATACGACCACCAAAAATATTGAAAAATTTAAGAAGTTAACGGATTTTTATAAAACTTGGTATCAGGAGTATATTTGGGACGCAGATTTTAAAATTTCATCATTAAATTCGTATTTATCGACCTATTTGGTCAAAAGATTATCGAAAAACTATTAAAATTTATAACAAAATTCAAGTCCTCCATGGGCGCGTGGCAAAATTATCAAATTCAATTGGATCATTATTTTTTTTCTGAGCCTAGTCAAAAAAGTTTCATAAAATAAGATCGTGAAATCCATTTTGTACACATTCGAGAGAGTTTCTCTACCGCGATATTATCGCCATTCATTACAACATTTTAACGTTAAAAAACGTTTCATTGTGATTCCGTAAATTTTTAAACGCTTTAATATTTGGATTTGTATATCCGATTCCCATGGTTCTGGGGCTTTTTTGTGCTTTGAGCGTTTCTCTGAGGTTTTCTTCAAACAGTTCTTTTCAGAGCTACTTTTAACCGTTCTTTTAGGACTGCTCTCAGAACAATACTACAGAAAATTCTATTATCTGTACTATTTTTGATCGTGAATCTTAGAATTTGATTTTGAATATGTCCAGTATACACGTTGATAGATGTTGCAATCCCTACAATGTGGAAGGTCACAGAGGGAAAGATCTTCGACGCATTTCGAGTGTTATCAAACGATTATTCCCAAAGTTTCTAGATAATGCTAAAATTTGTGCAGCATGTAGGAAAATGAAATATCCTCGCATGAATGAAGATACGCACGTCTCATCGAGTCTTGATAAAACGTTTGATAATTGTACTCATGATACTGAACAGAATATTTCTGTATCTTCCGGTGCATCTTCATTATCTTTCAGTGGAATTGAATGCAACATAAAATCACAAAGAGAGATTGAGTTGGAAGATATGTTGAGTGGATTGAAAGAAAAATTTTCCACTCTTGAAATTAATGATCCTTTGAGATTGACGATTTTGACTGAAGTACCAGATGCATGGAGTCTAAGTCAAATTTCTCGGGAATTCAACTGTTCTAGGTATTTTGCAAAAAAAGCTAGAGAATTGAAAGCATCTAAGAGCGTTTTAGCAGAAACAACTGCTAAGAATGATAAACCATTGCCGGAAAGTACTGTTACACGAATTAAAGATTTTTACAATAGTGACGAAAATAGCAGAATCATGCCAGGTATGAAAGATATGGTTTTAGTAAAAAATGACGAGGGCAGAGATTTGATTCAGAAACGTCTTCTCCTTTCAGACTTAAGAGGTCTTTATGATATTTATAGTAAATGCCATTCTGACTGTCCAGTTAGTTTTAGTAAATTTGCCCAACTCCAACCAAAACATTGTATACTTGCTGGTGCGAATGATACGCATTCGGTCTGTGTCTGTACGATACATCAAAATTGCAAATTGATGATTGACTCTGTCAATTTAAATAATCTTACTAAAGATTCCAATGTGATTTTACATGATTATAAAGATTGCTTACGCCAAATCGTGTGCAAAAATCCTGATGAAAATTGTTATATTGGTGAATGCAGTAAATGTCCTGGTATTATTGAACTAAAAAAACATTTGAAAGAACTCTTAGATGAGAAAGGTATTCACCACATACAGTTCAGTGTTTGGACAACAACTGACAGATCAACTCTTCAGACGCAAATTCTTCCGTCGTCGGAATTTGTTGATGAATTTTGTGACAAATTGATCATTCTAAAATCTCATTCTTTCATTGCAAAAGAACAATCTCGATTCTATCAGGAAAGAAAAGAGAATTTAAAAAGAGGTGAAGTTCTTGCAGTATTAGATTTTTCTGAGAATTACAAGTATGTTGTGCAAGATGCATCGCAGGCGTTCCATTTTAATAATTCACAATGTACTGTCTTTCCTGTCGTGTGTTACTATAAAAAAGAGTTAGAACACAAAAAATTTTATTTTTTTGTCGGATAGTACACTTCATGACACAGCTGCTGTATATACTGTACAAAAGATGCTGATTCCTGAATTGAAAATAATCATTCCTGAGCTAAGAAGAGTAATCTACTTTAGCGATGGGGCAAAACAGCATTTTAAAAATAAATATCAGATGATGAATCTAATGCATCACGTAAAGAAAACATATAGTTGTTTTTAAGAAAAAATATGTAATTTGCAATTAACAATTCCATATTTTTTCTTAAAAACAACTGTATGTTTTCTTTACACCAATTGATTCCTCTCATTATTTTGTACATAAAAGTATTAAGGTAAAATAATCGAAAAGTGAATATTTTACAAGATATTTTACGGTTTATGTAAAATTAAGAAATGATTTGAAGCCTCATAACTCGATAAATGCTTGAGGGAAAAATATTTTATTATAGTGTTTTGGAAAGCTCTCGAGGTCAGCTATAAGAATATACAATCAAAAATAGGGGTTCCCATTAAAAAAACATTTTGACCTTCAAATAACTTTGAAGGTCGATCTCAAGGTCGAATTCAAGGTCACCATCAGATAGATCCCTCGAAATCATGCAAATTTCGTCTGAGCCATTTTTTTGTACAAGCACATCCCTACGTTTTAAAAGGGTGGGACGAGTGGTCTGAAACACCCGATATATATATATATATATATATATATATATATATATATATATATATACATATATATATATATATATATATATATACAGATATATATATACAGATAAATATTCTAAATACATTATACAATAAAAATGCTGTAAAAGAAACATTGAGTACATATCGAGATATCGAGGAGCGTGTTGCCCGTCTTTCTATAGGAAGGAGACAGAAGACTGTATTCTGTCCTCTTCTACTATCCGAAGCTAGCCGAAGCGCCGAGCTCACACGTACGCTTACGCATACATGCTCATTACCCCCTCCACGCCGTGTTGCATGTTGCTTGCGGCGGAGATCTGGCAGCTTTGGCCACAGGGCGCTCTCTGCGCATTCGAACTCCTATCCTCGCTCTCTGGTCCAGAGCACGGTCTCTACCGCTCGGTTGGGTGCATTCGACGATCAGTGGCATCCTGTCGAGCCATAGACGATCCGGTCCAGGGTACGGGTGCTCCTGTACTCGTCGGCAACCGACGCCCGGAACTGTCCGGCTCATATACCATACCGAATAGCCGTTTTCACGGTTCCCAGACGAAAGCCGTATCCACGGTCCTGAAGAACAGCCGCTTCCGCGGCTCCTGGACGATAGCCGTTTCGACGGCTCCTGGACGACCGCCGTATCCACGGCCGTTGGAAGACAATCGTTTCCCTGGCTCCTGGATATCAACCGCTCACGCGATTCCCGGACAACAGCAACGTCGGCTCTCGAGATACCAGCCATTTTCACGGCTTTTAGGATAACTGCCGTTCTTGCGGCCCCGGAATAAATAAAGCTTGTTTTGCCTCCGCAACCCTAGATCCCTAGCCGAGTTCCTTTCCCCGCGACCGTCGACCGACCGTTCATCGGCTTCACACCACGCCAATCCGCGATTAGCTATACTTCGGGGTCCTGATTTAACTCTCCTGGTCTAGAGCGCGGTTGCTACCAGGCCCGGTCGGTTGCCACCGACGTCCAGTACCCCGGTATACCACGGGCGCACCCGTGTACACCACCCTGAGGATGGATGCTCCCATCCTCGGCCGACCTCGGTTGGCAGACCCTGCTAGGTCCGTGTTCGTGCCTTGTTGCACGCGACCACCCAGGTCTCCCGCGTCCTCATCCGCAAAAGGGTTTACGCGTTACGCGTTACGCGTCGGGTAATCAATAACCGCTCTATAAATAATATTAGGCTAAGATGTGTGCGTAGATCCGTTACGCGTCGGGTAACCAGTAACCGCCCTGTACATAATACTAGGCTACGGTGCGTTCGTAGATCCGTTATGCAACCCTGTACATACCTCTTAGACTAAGGTGTATATTGTATATCCTGCACGGGCACGTTGCCCAATGCATGCTTGTCTGTTTAACTTAATAGCATAATCTCTGAATAAAAAACCTGTTTAAAGCCTGACATGTGTGTTTTGCGAGCCTGAGCCTCCCCTTCTCCCGAACCCTGACTCCGACGAGCCGATCCGCGGCGTTGTGGAAAGGTGCTCCGTTACATTGTTAAGAATATAGCTCATATTATCGCTGAAAAGTTTCAAATTATAAGTTTATATTATCCGTGCTGTGCTGGTTTGACATTTTACAAAGAATTAACATTGTTTCAAAATCTTTACAGTCGCATCAAATTAATATATCACAATGTATAAACTTGATTGAAAATGTAACTGTGTTTTTAAGAAAATATCGTGAAAATGGTTTCATTAACATTGAAATAAATGCTAAAGATATAGCAGCTCAAATGAATGTTTCTCCAGAGTTTCCACCTGTGTCATGATTTCGTTTAAGAAAACGGATACAAGTTAGTGACCAATCCTGATCAACCAAGTCTTGATGAATCAATTGCAGATGCTAGACAGAAATTTAAAGTAGAATTTTTAAATTATATTATTGACGTTGCTTTAAATTCTCTAGAAGAACGATTCGATCACAGTTTAACTCTCACAGTCACGCTTTCAAAGAGTGACCGCAAAAATCGCCTGTTTTTTCACCCTCGAATTTGGACTTAAATTTGATGTTAAATGATAGTTTATCATGAGACATTACTCCTCTGAAAATTTTAAATTGAGCCTATTTTTTATCGCTGAGATATAAGGGGTCAAAGTTGTCATTACGCACCAACTCATTATAACCGATTTTAATCTTTCCACGCAAATGACTCGAAAGTTATAAGAAATATTGAAAAATATTTTAAACAAAAGTTGTAGATCTTGTATAAGACTATCTAAAGGTGACCTTACCTTGACCTTCGGACAAATATCAAGGTCATTTGGAGGCCAAGTTGATTTTTTTAATAGAAATCCCTACTTTTGTTCTTAAAAACATATTCCTATGGTTCAAAGGAGTGTACGCATTTTTTCCTATTCTTAGCGTTATCAAGGAACAATGGCCTGTAGAAGGCTTATGGTCTCATTGGGGTGCTTGATTAGCGTGAGTCCCCTTGCCTCTCACGATTCGGGGTGCTTGATTAGCGTGAGTCCCCTTGCCTCTCACGATTCGGGGTGCTTGATTAGCGTGAGTCCCCTTGCCTCTCACGATGCGGGGTGAACGATATATACATGTATATGATTTTATTAGTTTTGCTTTTTGGGAATAGTTATTGATACATTACATATATCTGGATTGGGTATATCTATTCCATTATACTGCCCATACCCAAGGTACCAAATAATAGTCATTATATGGCTACAACACCCAACAGTTCGAGAACCACTCTCACAAGTACAATAATACTCTACAATCGCGTCTTTTCCAGATTTAGACTTGTCTACCAATACAAAAATATGGTGATTTTTTCCACTGCGATATCGAGATTTCATATATGCTTTCACAAGGAGCGGATCTATGATGACAATACCGTGATTGACATAGTCCAAATCAGAAGTCCGATAATGTCTTGGGTTTGGTTCAAACTTCTGTACAAGAAAGATTCCTTCTTTTTGATGTTCTGCGTAATAAGAAATAGCATTGTTTATTTGATAAGGTCCAAAACTGATATAATATAGATCATTTATTGTGAGTTGTGGAAACTGGAGGAGACGATTATTTTCTTGATTATCAACTGCTGTATAATTAAGCTCAATGTAAGGAACTTTTATTTGCAAGAGATTGTATTGCTCAACAACTCCTTTTAAACGATTTGGAACATTCAATCTTGATTTCATTACATGTACAATATCTTCATGTGTTTTATCGCTTAGAATTGGCTCATGAAATAAGTTAAGAAGTGCAAAAGAAATTAAGAGAGATTCATAATCATGTAATAAAGTAGCGTTATGGGCTGGTAAAGCGAACAATTTGAATTTTTTTTTAAGTCGACCAAATACTTGTTCGATAATCCATCGGACCTTTGTGACTAATCTCGCCTTATTTGCTTCCAAGGTATCCCGTTTTCCAGTGCCAGGAATGTAAGCAAGCAGCTCTCTGTCCTTGAGTTCTTCAAGAACATCTCGAAATCCATTGTCGACAAAAAGAACATCATTTCGTTGAAAAATTGCCATTATCTCTTTATATCTGTTAAAACATTCTTTAAATATGATTGCATCATTGTGAGTTGCGTCAAAGGGCCCTAAAACAAAAAGTATATATCCATCAGGAGCACATCCTACCATTGGTTTCATAAGCGGCATTTTTTTTTGTTCGCTCCATAGTTGTTTTTGACCAGCATAATTCTTTGATTTTTGCACCAATCGGTACGTAGCATCAAAAACGCAAGAGCCATTTTCGTTAGGAATATCAAACAGTATCTTCGCCATAGGAGTATTATGATTGAGTAGAACTGTTCGATCATTATTATTGATGAATCGTGGCACTAAATTCTCAAGCAAATCTTTTCTTGCATTATCCATGTAATTACTAATTGTTCGTTCACTGCACCCAAATAGAAAAGCCAGTTGTTGATTTGAAAGAGAAGTACGCAATTTACAAAGGAAAACAGCTACATGTTTAGGTTGACATTCTTTAACAAAATCGCAAATCTTTTAAAATTGATTTTTATCAAAAGCGAACCATGCTTTAAAAGCATTGTTGTCAATAGAACTGATGTTGTCTATATCAAAAACATGCTTTTCATTCATTCGAGAATTATGATAATAATCAAACATAAGATCACTAATTATTTTTTGATCTTCAGTTGTCACTTCGCACGTGATTTGTTTCACAAAAGGCCAATAGTTATCAATAGTTAAATGTTCTGAGCACATGCGAGCATCAGGAAGAATTAGAAACTTATAATTCATAAGTAGTGATTGGCGCGTTATACTTGGAACTGAAATTAAGTTTTTTACATTTTTGCAACTAAATGTACACTGTGTATGAGAGTTTAAACCTTTTCTGTAGATTGTCAAATCAGGAGTATTATCTAAATTCAATGAAGCGATAGGATTATTGTGTATTAAATCATAGCATGATTTACAGATTTTGCTAGCTACTGGGATATCGTTGATTTCATTTAATTTTCGCTTTTTTGCATTATATTTTTGTCTCAAGTTATTAATAGTAATCAAAGCTACACTGTCAGTAGAATAAAACTTATCATTTTTTGATCTTTTCTGACATTGACAGCCAAGGCAAATTGTGGCAGGCATTTTTTTCAATGCTGTAGTATCGAAATAAAAATAGAAAACTTAAAAACAGTTCGCTAGAAAATAGTCTTAAAAAATGATTTTCGAAAAAAATAACTGACAAAAGTTAATACTGAAAAAATCCTACAGTAATAATGCTACAATAATGTTTAGGAAAGACTAGTGATAAATGAAATAAGCTGAATATTTTTTAATAAAACACGGCTATAAAAGAATTTTAAAATAAAAATTTTTCAAGGAAATATCTGAATGTTGACCTGAAGAAAGGATAATTATACAGTAGCTTTAAAAAGAGCTAATTAGAAAAAAGTTCTGAAAAGGATTGTTTTGAATAATGCGCTAAAAAATGAATGAAATAATTCTGCAAAAGCTAGTCAAAATATTTTAGAAAGCACGGCTCGGAAAGCATGTTTCAGAATAGTTGCAACTTATAAAAATTCTAGACTTGAAAAAGGGAACTTAATTATGATTTACTAAAAAATAATTAGTGGAATAATTCTGAAAAAGTTATCTGACAATAATTCTCAATAAAAGGCTATAGTTTTATATATATAAAGAGAAAGAGAAAAAAAAAGAGAGAGAGAGAGAGAGAGAGAGAGAGAGAGAGAAAGAGAGTTGACCGGAAAAAAGATAAACTGAAGGTAATCTTAAAAAAAGGCAAACTAAGAACTTGAAAAAGACATTGTGGCGGTACACGCCACACATTAATAGTTTGCAAAAACTCAGTGCGGCTTTCTCGCAAGCGCGGACGCCTAGTACCGGGCACCTCCGCTAGGGTCGCGCGCCAATAGTGCTTTTCCCGGAAGTGAAGAACAGCCTCAAGGGAAATATAAGGAGGACCCCTGCGGAGCCAAAACACCTCATCTCAATCTCTCGCAATCTAAGCAACAAGAAAGAGATATCAAGACGACTAACCAGCAAGACGAGCAGCGGATAGACCTAGAAGAAGCGAAGAACATAACCACGGCGACGACCGGAGAACAACCTCCTCTACCAGAGGAGATCACCTCACGGAAAAGGACTCGGCCGGCCCCGATACAGTCGGGGTATAATATTTCTTATAACTTTCGAGTCATTTGCGTGGAAAGATTAAAATCGGTTATAATGAGTTGGTGCGTAATGACAACTTTGACCCCTTATATCTCAGCGATAAAAAATAGGCTCAATTTAAAATTTTCAGAGGAGTAATGTCTCATGATAAACTATCATTTAACATCAAATTTAAGTCCAAATTCGAGGGTGAAAAAACAGGCGATTTTTGGCCTGTTTTTGCGGTCACTCTTTCTGTATGATATCAATACTTCTGATATTACTTTAAATGAATGTAAAACTTTGGAATCGAAGTTTTATAACAAAAATATAAATTGTTGTGATATAAATGCTGTTGAACTGTTTGAAGAAATAAATCTATATAAAGCAACATATTTAGAAATGTAGCAAAAACTTTACAATCTCCCATTGATATTTTAAATAAAAAAGCTGAAAATGATTTTTTGGAACTATTTCGTAATTTAACAGTAGTATTTAGGATATTATTAATCATATTAGGATATTATTAGCCAATATCTGTGGCAACTGCTGAGGCAAGTTTTTCGAAATTGAAAATAATCAAAAATTATTTGAGAAGTACGATGATGCACACACGCCTGTCTGATTTAGCAATGATTTCTATTGAAAAAGAAATGGCCAACGACCTTGATTATAACGACATTGTAGAAACATTTGCAAAAGTTAAGGCTAGAAAACATCACTTTTAAATTACATTTCTCATTTTATCAACAAGAAAAACATATTGAAATATATGATATATTTTATTAGTTCTTGATAATATCAAAAATCCCTCGTAAGAAGGGAAGAAAAAAAATCAAAAAATTATAAATATATATAAAAAGTAAAAAACAGTAAAGGAAAAGAAAGAAAAAAAAGAAGAAAAAGAAAAAAGTGAAATCTTTCCTCTGTTACGTCCTCGTCGTGGTTTTGGATAGTGCTAAAAGCAGGGATTTTTTTTACAAGGGGCGCACAAGTGACCTCCAGCATAGGGTGCCTAAAACCATAGTAACGGGCCCGATAGTAGTAGTAGCAGTAGGGACTAGGTCCCTACTGTCACACTTAGATCTAAAAGTTCTTCTGTGACTTCTCATAGATGGTTGAAGTTATGAGTAACGATCTAGCTTCGCTCTTATATGAAAGTTGTAAAGAATACTCACCCTCACGTTTTACAAATCGCTGAGTTCTGAAAACATGAAGCCCTAGGTATTTCTATCTCATGAGTGCAAGGGCAGGCCAATTATGTAGAACGTGATTGCTATCTTCTTTTTCTCTGCCATAGACGGCAGTCTTTCCGCTCGGCCAAGCCGAGATTAAATAAGTGGATCCTAAGGGCCATATGATCTGTGAGTAGATCAATGGATACATTAAGTTTCCTTCTACTCATTGTTAGAAATTCATCTGTCCTTTTGGAAAGAGATTGGTTCAATAGGAATTATACAAATAGGAGTTTGGCTTGGCGATAGCCTTGAACCTTTTTTTTACGAGAAAGGAGAAAATACTCTTTACGCACACTCCAGTCCCCGTAGGCCGGAGTAGTGTGGCACTCGGCCTATTTAATGGCCTCTACCTACTAAAAACTCCTCTCTTTCGCGACCTTCCTGGTGTTGGTCAAATCAACAGCCCGATTCCTGTTTAACACATTACCCAGGCTGACGATCTAAGACCGAGATATGATGTTAGCATTCTACCTTACGGGTCCTTCCCTCACTACCACCTGCCCACCCCTTTCTCTCCCACCCTTCGATCTATCCCCACCCTCTCTCCCCCTGTCCTCTATCCCCCTCCCCCGGGCTCCATACTCCTACCTTACCTGCCATCATATCTCTGTGATGTGTATATGTATGGTGCTAATACCCTATGGTGCTAGTACCCTGTTTGTGTGTCACTCTGTATCCCATGTGTGCATCATTGTGTGAATGTGCATGTATGTGCGTGTGCGTGCATGCGCGCGCGTGTATATATGTATGTGCGTGTGTATAACATATGTATGTGTAGGTTGCGACTGTGTGCTTCCACTCCCGCTAATGTCTGCATCTTGTGTGTGCGCGTATTGTATCTTCTGTATATGTGTGAATGTCTGTTTCCTTGTATGTGTGTGTTTCGTCTAAAACATTACAGCTATTGTTCTCTGTCTCAGTCTATAACGCAATATGCGTGTGTTTGCGCTTGTATGTTTGCATATGTGTGTGTGAGCCCGTCTAGAGCGACAAGTGCTGAATAATAAAGCACCCGCGTATTGTGTGTGCATGTGTATATATATTATTGTGTGCTGTGTCAGTTTAATGCTAGAGTTTCGTCAAACAGACGCTTATGTAAGTTTTCTGTTTTCAGGATGACAGTGTTCATTCTATAACGCATTCTCGTGTAGTTGAAGGTGCAATTTACATCGGGTGTAATTTACATCGTGCTTAACTTCAACTTCTCTCTCGGATATATAAAATATATTTTTTCTCTTACTACTTCCAGATAAATACATATAAAAGTAGTACTTCTCATTAATAGTACATTATTATGTATAATTCCTTTTTAGAATAGCGCTACAATCTTTGCTGTTGTTGTCGCCGTTGCAACTGTACCCTATTCCTTTCCTCTTCCTCCTTCCTTTTCATTATTACTTCCGCAAATTGAGTAAAAGCATACCAAGCTTTTTTGTCTTCACACATTTTCCTTACGATTACTGGTAGCTGCAGGTTATGTCCTAGGACTGCTGTCAGCTCCTCTCGTGCAATCCTCCATTCAGGACATCCTTGTTTTCAATTACACATAGTATATTTTTCTAATATAGTTATCACACGTTTCAAACACACTGACATACTTACACTCGCACATACATACATTGTACATATTCATCCAATAAAGACATTCTAGTTTAGTCAAAATGATCGCACAAGTTGGTTTATTCCCCCCTTCGCTCGAATCCTGACTATTCGACGAGCCGGTCCGGAACGTCGAGAAAGGTGGACCGTTTCAGTATAATTTTACAATTATTAAATATTCTATCCTAGTAAATATCCTTATTTTGGTTAATATTCTTGCATGTATATGCTGATAGCCCCAAGTATTTATCAAAATACTATAGAATTGGCTTCAACCATTTATAAGGTCATACATGAAACATACGAATGTATTTGGAATACTCTATCTCCTTTGCCTTGCAGCACCTTTAGTTGAAAAGTGGAATGAAATAGCTGAGCATTTCAACAATCATTGGGATATGCCTAATTGTGTCGGTTCCATCGACGTCCGTATTCAATGTCCTCCTCTTAGCGGTTCAGAAAACTTCAACTATAAGAAACATTTTAGTATGGTGTTGATGGCGTGTTGTGATGCCAATTATTACTTCACATGGATAGAAGTTGGTGATTATGGTAAAATCTATCAGATCTGAAATTGTATTGATCAAAATTTGTAGATAAGCTTTACTAATCTTTTTTCAGGCTCTCTCCCAGACAGTAGTATTTTTGCCAATTCAGAACTGGGGAAAGCTTTGGAAACAAATTCTGTAAATCTTCCTCCACCTAAGGAATTACCAAGTACAAACGAGAAAATACCTCATTTTTTTGTAGGAGATGTGGCATTTTCCCTGCGAACTAATTTGATGCGTCCTTATTCAAGAAAAGGCATAAAAAGCTACAGAGAAAGAATATTTAATTATAGATTATCTCGTGCTCGAAGGATTATAGAAAATGCCTTTGGTATTCTTTCATCAAGGTAAATAATATTTTTCTACCCAATGCAATATTTTTCTTAATGAAATATTTATTATTAAATCATTAACAGGTGGAGAGTTTTTCATTCATGCATCTGCATGAAAGAAGAAAACGTAGAAAAAATTGTGTTGGCTGCAGTATGTCTTCACAAATTTTTAATGATGTGAGAGGATCGTGAAGTTGAAAGAAGGCATTATTGCCCCACAACTTATATCGACTATGAAAACTGTGATGGATCAGTGACTCCAGGACTGTGGCGAAATAGAGCTTCAATAGATTTAAGTTTCCATGATATTGATCGCTTAGGTTGCAATAGTGCAACAAGAAGGACTGTAACTCAAAGAGATGCTTTAGCTGATTGGATGACTACTGAAAAAGGACAAGTACCCTGGCAATCACAAATGATTTCTCGTGCTCATGTTAATTTTCCTTCTTTAATGCAAAGGTAGATTAAAATATTTTATTCTCTCTGCGAACAAAATTATTGCATATTCTAAATAATATTTCTGTATTCTAGCCAATGATACAAGGAAGCGAGACGTTCAATAGGTATAAAAAGCGCTTTTGGAAAGATGAGTTTAAAGCTTTCATTTTGCATAATAATCATAATTTAATAAATTATGAATAAAGTTGTATCTTTGCAAAATGCCGGTTAAAAATTAAAGCCACAAACTTTGATAAATAAACAGAGCACGAACACATTTATTATACCAAAGAATCCGTAAAGAGCAATAAACGTTTATCCTTTACAGATCTGAAAATTTTATAAGGTAGAGTTCATAGTGTTTTCACCGTATCCCAATTCGACTATGACTTAAAGATTATTCTGCTCATGTTCAAGTACTAAAAATAAATTTTTTTGCTGTCACTGCTTTCTACTAAATTCGAACCCTCGATGGAAACATTGTCTATTTCGTAGTAGTTGTTTTCAGCGCGTTTCTATTAAATGAATAGTATATGCGTTAATTTAATATTAAATATATACATAATATAAACCTGGAACATTAATATATACGTATATTATAAATTAAGGCTCCGGAATAGTCACCGCGACCATCTTTAAATCGTAACGTCATAAGCGAGAAAGGACACCCAGATTTATATTGCGACTAACATCTAAATAAAAACATATTTGAATGAAATAAGACTACCAATCTCTTCAGCATACCTGTAAAAATGGACGGATACTAATCCTTTCCTTTCACAATTTATAAATAGCCGTAAATTGAGTCCGAAATAAAGCCTTGAAAATGCGAAAAAACACGCGATTTGACAGCTGTCGAAAGGAGAGGAAAATGTTACTTTCTAAAGTTTATTCCTTATACAGCTTAGTATCCGTCCATTTTTACAAGTTTCCTTAATACATTGCAACACTAGCACAAAGCAAATAATTATGAAATGGGACGCAACGTAAATTGGGCTGTCATTTCTCGCTTACGAGGCCATTTTTTACGCCTTATAATTCACCGATTTATAGCAGTGAGGCGCTGAGAATTTTGACATGTGGATAACGTGTGAGTAATATGTCGATACCATGTAGGTAAAGTAGAAATATTTCTACATAATGAGGTCCTTGTACAATGCCAAGCAAGAGAAATAGGAATAGGGAAGAATATAGGAAAGAGAGAGAGAAAAGATATTATTTATTATAATAAAAATAATTAATATTAAAATCTACTTTATGTGAGATACGATACTTTATTAATATTATTATTTCATATAATATAAAAATTTTATAATTATTATTGTTTATATATTATATTATTATAAATTATTATATATATATTTTTTAATATTTTTTAATATTTTAATACAAATAATTAAAAATAAAAATGGGCCTAGATCCTTGTCCTCTCCATCCTCCTCTTCCTCCTCTCCATCTTCCACCTCTCCATCCTCCTCTCCAGTCTCCTGTACTATCTCTTCTCCAGTTTCCTCTCCATCCTCCTCTTTTCACTCTTGTTGAGTAATAACTAATGTACACAGAAAACAATTAAAAAATTAAATTAAATTTACGAAATAGAAATAATTTTAAAACTTTTTGTATATATTTAAAAATACATACTTTTTATTTCTTTCTTTTAATTTTGTTCCTCCTCTTTTCTTCGTCTTTTCCTTCTCTTTTGTTTCATTTTCTTTATCTTCGTCTTCATTAGTTGACTCTTCTTCTATACTCATCTTATTTTCTTCCTCATCCTTTCTTCTTTCATCTTTTCTTATATGCTTTTTCCAATCTGCAAATTCAATCATGTCGTTTATTAAATGTTTTATTTACAGGACTTTAATTTAAAGAATACTCTAACAAAAAAAAAGAAAATAATCTAAAAAGAAAACAATACATGTTTTATATATATATATATATATATATATATATATATATATATATACATATATATATATATATATAATAACACAAATCTTTTTTTTTCTTATTTCTTGTTCCTTCTCTTTCTTCTTCTTTCTCTCTCTTCTCTCTTTCTCTTTCCTTCTCTCAAGTTCATTCCTTCTTCTATCTTCCTCATCTTTCTTCATCCTTCTGTCATCTTTCATCCTCTCGCTTTCTTTTCTCAACATTTCTCTTTTCTGTCGGCTGGATCTATTTATATAATAAATAAAATTAATATATATAAATATTATATATACGTCACTACTTCACGTTATTTTTTATTACAGTATACTCTGAAAGATTTTCTATTATAATATTAAAAGAATTATAATTATTATATAAGTATTTATTATATTTATTATTATACTATTTACGTATATATTGCATACTCACATGTTGCTTGCACCGCAGTACAGCATGGACTGGTTTACACTAACAATACTCGCCGCTTCTCACCGCCTTTTTCGCTAGTTTTTTGTTTTCGTCGCGCGCGATATCTTATTACATCTTTGTGTGCTAAGTACTTTAACAATCGAGCGATCTAATAGACAGCTCAAGTTTTCATTACTTTCATAAAGTGATATTATGGAAACGCGTGAAATTAGTGAAAAAATGTGCGACGAAGTTAATGAATGAATTTATGGGAGAAGGCGCAATACAAAAAAGTACCGTTTATCATGCAAGCGGCTAAGCAGACGAAAATCGTCAATAAATAAAAGGTAACATTATTTTATTAGTAGAAAAGAAAATAGAAAAATTACCGTGCATACTGTTCGTCATATAGCCAAAGTAATGAAAGCCAGTGTACATCAATCATGATAATTAATCTTGGTATCACGGATTTTATCACGGATGAACTTTTTTTATAATGTAGTACTGTCAGTACCGTAACTAGGGCGGGTACTATCAATATTTTATTAGAAGCGTACCCGAGTGAAGCGATAGAGCGCAAAGCTCATTATCAGACATTTTGTGAAAAATTTATTTAATAAATATAGCCTTATTAATTTATTTAATAAATATACCCTTATCTGCCGTTGACTCTGCATCATTCAGTATGAAGACGGCATTGCACGTGCACTTAAGTCCGAAAGTATCACGCTGCGAATTAGGATTCGATCCCTATTTCCGATTTTTTTTTCCAATTTTTTAAAAATATAATTGGGCCACAAATTGTGTTTATTGATTTAAAAACGAATTAATGTTGAATTATATAAAATTATTTTGACTAACATAATTCTTTTAAGAATAAAATAAAGGAAAAAAATTAATAATACCAAAAAATCAACAAAAAATAATATAAACAAATAACAAAAATAAAATAATATGAAATAATTTTGTTTTGAACCAATAAAATATATATGTAATTTTGTTTAAAATAAATAAAATACATTATAAATAAGAAAAATTGTTTTACTCTTTTAAAACCGGCATATTTGTTACTTAAATTTATTTTTTTTTAATAAATAAACATTAATTTTGTTTTTCATAAATAACTATAATTTGTGACTCAATTACATGCAACATAAGACATAAAAACAAACATTAAAAAAATTTGAAAAAAATTGAACAGATTGAAATCGAATTAATACTGATACATAAGGAATGCTGTATTTATTAAATAAATGTTCTCAAAAACGGTTTAGCGTTTCATCTTTTTGCTACACTGCAATACTCCTCTAATAAAGTACTATACTATAAAAAAAGCTCATTAAATTTATATATATATATATATATATATATATATATATATATATACAGGGTCTACCAAAAGTGTGGAAACCCCTAAATATCTCGGAAAATATACGTTTTACAGAAAAGTGTTTCCAACAAAAGTTGTAGGGTTTAAGAAGATCTATATACTGATTCTATCAGTTTGACCTTGGATGGCGTCGTCAAGGTCAGGTCAAGGTCACATTGACTTTTTTAAATGACACCCCCTACATTTGATTGCATATTCTTATAGCTTAATTCAAGAGCTTTCCAAAACACTATAATAATGTTCATTTTTATTAAGTACTTTGCGAGTTATGAGGGTTGAAATAATTTCTTAATTTTACATAAACCATAAAATATCTAGTAAACCATTCATTTTTCGATTATCTTACCTTCATACTTTTATGTACAAATTAATGAGAGGAATCAATTGGTGTAAAGAAAACACATAGTTGTTTCTAAGAAAAAATATGTAATTTGCAATTAACAATTCCATATTTTTTCTTAAAAACAACTGTATGTTTTCTTTACACCAATTGATTCCTTTCATTATTTTGTACATAAAAGTATGAAGGTAAGATAATCGAAAAATGAATGGTTTACTAGATATTTTATGGTTTATGTAAAATTAAGAAATTATTTCAACCCTCATAACTCGCAAAGTACTTAATAAAAATGAACATTATTATAGTGTTTTGGAAAGCTCTTGAATTAAGCTATAAGAATATGCAATCAAATGTAGGGGGTGTCATTTAAAAAAGTCAATGTGACCTTGACCTGACCTTGACGACGCCATCCAAGGTCAAACTGATAGAATCAGTATATAGATCTTCTTAAACCCTACAACTTTTGTTGGAAACACTTTTCTGTAAAACGTATATTTTCCGAGATATTTAGGGGTTTCCACACTTTTGGTAGACCCTGTATATATATATATATATACAGGGTATCCTAGACCACCCGTACACCCTTTTCTTTCAAAATCTAAGCATTTTAGAAAAAAACGTTTTCCACAAAAATTGTATGGTTTTGAGGGGAACATAAGATGGTGTCATTGGTTTGACCTTGGATAGCATCGTTAAGGACACCTTTAATTTCTTAAACGGAACTACCTATTTTTTATTGCATATTCTTATAGCTTACGTCGAGAGCTTTCCAAAACACTATAATAAAGTATTTAATATTTTTACGTACAAAATAATGAGAGGAATCAATTGGTGTAAAGAAAACACATAGTTGTTTTAAAAAAAAATATGTAATTGTTAATTGCAAATTACATATTTTTTTCTTAAAAACAACTATGTTTTTTCTTTACACCAATTGATTCCTCTCATTATTTTGTACATAAAAGTAAGATTTTCGAAAAATGAATATTTTGCAAGATATTTTACGGTGTATGTAAAATTATGAAATGATTTCAAGCCTCATTCGGAAAGTACTTAATGAAAACTAACTTAATTATAGTGTTTTGGAAAGATCTCGACGTGAGCTACCAGAATATTTAATAAAAAATAGAGAGTTCCATTTAAGAAATTGACGGTGATCTTCACGTGACTTTGAAATGACTCTCCCAAATCATTGCGACTATCTGATGATCCCCTTCAAACCATATAACTTTTGTCTGAAATATTTCTTTCTAAAGTGCATAGTTTATGAAATATTTGACAGTAAGGGGTTTTTGGGACGCCCTGTATATATATATATATATATATATATATATATATATATATATACAGGGTGAGCCATTTTAATTTATCCACCCCAATAACTTTTTTATATTTGAATGTACAACAAAATGTTTCAAATAAAAGTTGATTGACTTCGAGGGGGACAGAAGATGGGTGGCAAAAATTTGACCTTGGATAGTCATTTGAAAGTCGCATAGAGGTTACCTTCAATTTCTTAAATGAAACCCTCTACTTTTCATTGCATATTATAGCTTATCTCGAGAGCTTTCCAAAACACTATAATTAAGTACCTTTTCATTAAATACTTTTTGAGTTATAAGGCTTGAAATAATTTCTTAATTTTACATAAACCTTAAAATATCTAGTAAACCATTCATTTTTCGATTATCTTACCTTCATACTTTTATGTACAAAATAATGAGAGGAATCAATTGGTGTAAAGAAAACATATAGTTGTTTCTAAGAAAAAATATGTAATTTGCAATTAACAATTCCATATTTTTTCTTAAAAACAACTGTATGTTTTCTTTACACCAATTGATTCCTCTCATTATTTTGTATAAAAGTATTAAGGTAAGATAATCGAAAAATGAATGGTTTACTAGATATTTTAAGGTTTATGTAAAATTAAGAAATTATTTCAAGCCTTATAACTCAAAAAATACTTAATGAAAAGGTACTTAATTATAGTGTTTTGGAAAGCTATCGAGATAAGCTACAAGAATCCTCCAAAATAATGAGAGGTCTTTTCTTGTATACATTCCAACAACGAAGGTGAGCATCATTTCTACACATGTACGCAGAACGGTTGCAATTCATGGAGCCCTGTAATATGTTTCATATTAGCGATTTCCGTATAACAATTCTTCAATTTGCGACACTATTTTTCGAGCGTTTTGTCTATAAACGAATTATATTATTGTATATACAACCTTCACTCCATTATGATTTTTGCGAGCGCCTTGTCTGCACGCGTGCGCAGACTTTTTGATTTCGTCATTTTTACCTCACACTTGCGAATTTGTACATTATTTTGTATGTCTCCGACTACGATTCTAATTAACTTTGTCGTTTACGGTCATCTCTCATTTTACTGTTTTCACTGAAGAAAGCCCGATATGGGCAGAAACGTTTGTTAATAAATTTTCACTTAATACATACGCTATTTTGGTGACATTTTCCATCCTTGCCATAATGACGTATAGGTGATATTTTTGAGTTTGTCGCCACACGACACGCGATTTTGGCTCACTGACCCGTAACATTTTTTGTTTTTTTAAAAAATAAATTCTTTTTCAAATGTCGAATGTGCCATTTTGAAAGCTTCGTCTGGAGTGAGCCGCCCCCTGACAAAAGTCTACATGTAAATATAAGGGCAGTGGCTGGCACAATACTAACTGGTACAGGATATACACAGTTACAAGAAAGTTGCGCTGCTATGAATATTAAGTGCATGACAAAAAAAACTTATGGAAAGGCCCATGAAACTGTTGCTGAAGCATTTGCAAAAATTGCAGAAGAAAGCATGAATGCTGCTGCGAATGAAGAACCTGATTTGGCATTACAACGCAATGAAATAATAAATGGAATACCACATATAGCAGTAAAAGATGACGAAAGCTGGATGAAAAGATCATACAGAACAGGACGGTATGATTCTTTATCAGGTGTAGGTACAATAATTGGTGCACGAACAGGCAAAGTACTGCACATGTCTGTAAAAAATAAATATTGTGCAGTTTGTGTTACAGCAGAGAAGCTTAAAAAAGAATCTACAAATCAATAAATGTTATAAAAATTGGGGTAGAGATTGTAATTCAACAAGCATGGAAGCAGAAGCGATTGAAAGATAGAAGGATTTAAGAGAAGTATAGAAAATAACTAATTTATTCCACATTTATAGCAGACGAGATAGCAGTGTATATAAAAAAATAATAGAAGCAAATCCATATCCTAATGTTTTTATAGAAAAAATAGAATGTCGAAATCATTTATTGCGCAACTTGGCATCAAAAATAAAGGAAATAGCAAAGACAAAAGGACGTTTTGACAAATTAAGAAATGTTATTGGTAATCGGATACTTCTAATTAGAACAGCTGTAACGAAAGCTGTAGAATATCGTTTGGAGGAGGAAAGTACAATGCAAGAAAAAATTAAAGCTCTCAAAATAGATGTGGATAATATAATAAATCACGTTTTTGGCGAACATAATGGATGTGCAAGAATAGGATATTTCTGCGATGGATCGCAAAAAGAAAACGAAGAAAATTATATTCCAGAATTAAAAAGATGTGGACTATATGAAAAGCTTCAAAATACATTAAAATATATAAGTTGGAATGCCAAAAGTTTATTACAAAATAAAGACAGTAATAGAGTAGAAACTTTTAACTCTGTAATAGCAAAATGTACTGGTGGAAAAAGAGTTAATTATGGTCTAAGAGGATCGTATGAAACGCGTTTTAATGCTGCAACAGTCACATTTAACACTGGCAAGCCTATAAGTCTTTTAAGCAATGTTCTGGGAACAAAACCAGGGGAAATAGCAGTGCATTTAGAAGAAAAGAAAAAAACAAGTATACATTATATGAGAAAACGATCAACACCGCAACGTTACGTAAAACGTGCAATAAGTGACAAAGATTATGGGCCGCAAGCTGATAAACCTGATGCAACATCAGCCGAAATTGAATTAAGAAAAGCGCAACACATGCATATGCTACGAGATTGGCAATTAAAGCGAGTAGCAATAGAAGAAGAAACTAAAGAACAAGCAGCAAGCGACGTTTGGCGATATTATCGCACAAAAATAATAACCGCTTCTCACTTTGGACATATATGTAAAATGAGAGAAAGTACTTCTTGCGTGTCAAGAGTTAAATCAATAATCATATATCCACAATTAAATGTGGAATCAGTGGAACACAGGACAAAATACGAGGATATTGCACGCAAAAGTATCGAAAGTGCACTAAATATTAACATTAAACGTTGCGGATTATTTATAGATAAAGAAATACCATTTTTAGGCGCTTCGCCAGATGGATTAATAGGAGATAATGGAATTGTAGAAATAAAAAATGTCCTTTTGCAGCACGATTTTTAACACCGGAAGATGCGATTGCAGCAAATATGTCGAATCTGCAATCGTTATATAAGAATGCAACAGATAAAGAAATGAAATGCAGTCACGTTTACTATTATCAAATACAAGGACAATTACATATTACACAACGAGAATACTGCATCTTCGCATTATGGACACCATTTGGATTAAAAATGGAACAAATTAAACGTGATGATTTTCTGGTCAGAAAATATAGTAAATAAACTGGCGCAATTTTATGAAGACTGTGTTTTACCAGAATTACTTGAACCAAGACTGAAAAGAAATATGGCAATTCGTGACCCAGATTATATAATTGAAGCAAAAAGACAAAAAATTATGGAAAAAGAAAAGATGAAGAAATATATTTACGTGGAAAAATTGAAAAAAAGACAGATACACACATAAGCATTGCATTAGAAAAAGGAATAAATATATGACAATGCATTCTGCGCTGGGCGCAGTGAGTATCAATATAAAAATGCATTCTGCGCTGGGCGCAGTTAATCATAGACAAATTAAATGTATGTGCAATTCCGCTTATCTACTTGCATTCTGCGTTGAGCACAGTGAAAATCTAAAATGAAAAAATATATAATAAATCGTGCTAATTACCCATATATACATATGGGTGCATTTATATCTTGCCGTTAGAGTTGTAATTATCAATTCTCTAATGGGTAGATATGATTGCAATCCGTATGTACATACAGTAGGTCTACTATCCAGTAGGATTCGGTTTCCGTCTCTCCAATGTTTTTCGTTTTTTTAAATTATATTTTTTATGTAATTTTACAACGAAATATTTATTTCTCTAAAAACTAATTAATTTATTTGTAGATAAACATTTGTGGTAAGATGTAAGAGTGTCGAAAATACTACAATTTTCGTATTATATGTTATTTTCGTATTATATGTTTCGTATTATATATTATCTTACTATAAAAAATAATATTTTTTATTGCACATTTTTTGAAAGTAATTATTATGAGATTTTTATGATTAAAATGACACAATATGAATCGGATACTAGACTGGTGAGTTATCGAAAGTGAGGGAGAGACCAAGTAAGGAGTAAGCGAGATGAACAACATGAAAGAGTTCCGAAGTTTCGCTCGCGAGCCTTCTTTATCTCCAGTCTTTCGTATTATATTTCATCTTTCCGCAGAAAATACAATTTTTACATTTCGCATTTTATTGATCCGAAAATAATTGTAATGGAGTAATGAGATTTTTACGATTAAAATGACATCAAACACGACATAAATCGGATTATTTTTAATTACATAAATAATAAAAATATTCATGTAATTAAAAATTATCCGATTCATATTGTGTTTGGTATCATTTTAATCACAAAAGTCTCATTAAAATTATTTTCCAACTTGCGATAAAATGCGCAATAAAAAAATTTATTTTTTATAACAAGATGACATATACTAGGTGCGCAACTAAGTTTCCGGGTTTTTTTGATCAATGAAAAATGCAAAATTTCAAGAAAAAAACAAAAAGCGGTTTATTCAAAGTATCGTCCCTCGCTAGCTACACATTTTTGCCATCTCTCTGGCAATACATGAATACCGCGACGCGTCTTTGGACCGAAACCATTCATCTATCCAATTCCGCACTTCTTCGAAACTGGTCAAGTGTAGCCCAGCCAAGCCATGCGCCATTGACCGGAACAAGTGATAATCAGAAGGGGCCAGGTCTGGTGAATATAGCGGGTGTGGTAGCAGATCCCATTTCAGCGTTTTGATGGTGTCCTGGACGATGGAAGTGCGATGGCACGGAGCGTTGTCGTGCTGCAATATCACTCGTTCGTGTCTCGTGTCCCATTCTGGCTGTTTTTCGAGCAACGCATGACTCAAATTGATTAGTTGTTGTCGGTAGCGTTCTCCGTTAACAGTTTCGCCTAGTTTCAACAGCTCGCAACCAAAACGCAGAGCACTGTCTTCTTTTCGAAGCGATTTGGTCGCGCCGTCGATGTTGATGCTTCGCCAAGTGAAAGCCATGATTTTTTGCGTTTGGGATTCTCGAAATACACCCACTTTTCATCGCTAGTAACAATTCGATGCAGGAGACTCTTTTTTACATACCGCAAAAGCAAAATTTCTGAAGTGGCTTTTCGATTTTCTATCTGCCTCTCAGTCAATTCATGCAGCACCCATTTTCCTTCCTTTTGAATTTTTCCCATAGCATGCAAACGTTTGGAAACACCTTGAAGAGTCATGTTTAATGCCTCCGCGAGTTGATCTTGTGTTTGCGTATCATCTTCATCCAATAACGCTTGCAGATCGGCGTCTTCGATTGTTTTCGGTCTTCCGGAACGCTCCTTGTCCTTAGTGTCAAAATCACCACTTCTGAAGCGTTTAAACCAATCTTCACAGGTTGTTTTCGATGGCATGTTCGCCGTAAGCCTCTTCAAGCAAACGACGTGCTTCAACTGCATTTTTTTTCAAGTTGAAGCAGAAAAGCAGAGCTTCCCGCAAATGCTGTTTATTTGGCACAAAACTCGACATCTCCATTGTTAGAAAAAATATTTTTGCGTTGCGACACGTGTTGGTGTTATGACTGGTAATTGTTGACAGATGTCAGAGCTATAAAAATAAACAACTTCAGACATGTAATGTCGACTACATCTGTCGTTGGTGCCAACCATGTGTGGAAACTTAGTTGCGCACCTAGTACGAAAATTGTAGTATTATATGAGATATATAATTATTATTAATTACATATATATTATTATTATATATATAATATAAGATATATAATATTATATTTATTATAAGCTTCGATGCTCGCGTATATATATATATATACAGGGTGTCAATTAAGTCCCGGGACGGCTGAATATTTTCTCATGTAAGGTATTTTTGAAAAAGGTCAAGGTCATTTCTGAAGTAATTTTCAATGAGGAATTCAACGGTGACCTTCAATTTGACCTTGAGCTTGACCTTCAAGGTTATTTGAAGGTCAAAGTGTTTTTTTAAAATAGGAACCCCTATTTTTGATTGTATATTCTTATAGCTGACCTCGAGAGCTTTCCAAAACACTATAATAAAATATTTTTCCCTCAAGCATTTATCGAGTTATGATGCTTCAAATCATTTCTTAATTTTACATAAACCGTAAAATATCTTGTAAAATATTCACTTTTCGATTATTTTACCTTAATACTTTTATGTACAAAATAATGAGAGGAATCAATTGGCGTAAAGAAAACATATAGTTGTTTTTAAGAAAAAATATGTAATTTGCAATTAACAATTCCATATTTTTTCTTAAAAACAACTATATGTTTTCTTTACGCCATTGATTCCTCTCATTATTTTGTACATAAAAGTATTAAGGTAAAATAATCGAAAAGTGAATATTTTACAAGATATTTTACGGTTTATGTAAAATTAAGAAATGATTTGAAGCATCATAACTCGATAAATGCTTGAGGGAAAAATATTTTATTATAGGGTTTTGGAAAGCTCTCGAGGTCAGCTATAAGAATATACAATCAAAAATAGGGGTTCCTATTTAAAAAAAACACTTTGACCTTCAAATAACCTTGAAGGTCAAGCTCAAGGTCAAATTGAAGGTCACCGTTGAATTCCTCGTTGAAAATTACTTCAGAAATGACCTTGACCTTTTTCAAAAATACCTTACATGAGAAAATATTCAGCCGTCCCGGGACTTAATTGACACCCTGTATATATATATATATATATATATATATATATATATATATATATTTCCCTTCGTATGCTTTACGATTCGATTTTCGAGCCGCGTCGTCATTTAGATATCACTAATATGACCACTAATGAAGATTTATCGGGAAAATAAATATAAGAAAATTTTTTTTTGGTTTAAAATTTTTAATGTTAATTTATTTAATGACTATATATTATCATCATTTCTCTGTCTTTAGATGCTTTCCTGTTACATCAAAACTCAAATAAATATCACTTCTGTTTTCAACATTCATGTTAAAGAAAGACAGAAGTGAGATTTATCTGAGTTTTGATATAAATGGAAAGCACCTATTCTTATAAAAGAACTGTATGTAACGACTTACCATATGATCACTGGTAAGTCGTTGCATATAGTACTTATTTCTACCGCACTCTCAACCTATTCGCTCAACCTAGTCGCCATCGTCAACTCAGAGTTTCACGGTGAGTACTCCGGAGCCTTAAGTAACACGCGCGTATATCTGTAATAAAACTAGATGTAAATATAAAGGTCCTCACAAGGTTACATCCGGACCCAGTAAACAGGGCGTAAAAAATAAACGCAAAAATATCTTCATAAAATTCTTTTAATGTGTATGCAATTTTTTTTATTTTAATTTTATTATTAGTCACTAAAGAGAATTCAAGTAAATGTGAATTCGAAACGTCTAATTAAAGGATTGTAATGGCTGTAACGTATAAACGCCATATATATAATTAATATATATTTATCTGTGATAAAATTTAAATAAAGCTCAGATTAATTCTCGAGCAATAATTAAAATAATATTAAACTATAAGGTTATGAATATCTTGATGTCGCTAGTCCAATAAATAAAGGGATCAAAGAAATATAATCGACCAAACTAGCCAGAAATTGATTTATTAGTACGACGTTTCGACCATATGGTTGTGGTCCTTATCAAGTATACACTGGAAAGATTATAAATGATTACTAAATTAGTTAACGGTTTAAATATATAGTACGCTCAACGAATTATAATATAACAATTTTAGTATACCGATGTAATAAAAATCAGGAGACCGGCATGGATGATAATCTTGTAAATTGCACAAGTCACATTATAAAAAACACGTTATTTTAACTTTTGAATTCGAGAGAAATTAATGCGTCTGTGAGAGACTTCGTCAAGAGACTAAACAATAACGATATGAAAACTGAACTACATGACCTTTATTACTTTGTCGTAAATATTGTTTAAACTATCCGTGTCTTTCTGTAGGTTGATTAAATTATTAAATTTCTTGATGAAAAACATCTCAGCAATTTCTCTCTTTCGTACATATTTTTCATTATGCAAGATATTGGGTTTCAACCAGTCGAAATCGTGTCTGGATTCCAATCTATGCCCGCTAATGACCGAGTGATTAGATTCGTGTAGCTTTATATTATTACAATGTTCTTTCACTCGCGTACGTAAATGTCTTTTTGTTTGCCCGATGTATGATAAATTGCAATCTTTGCAGTTTAATTGAATTTAGTAATCATTTATAATCTTTCCAGTGTATACTTGATAAGGACCACAACCATATGGTCGAAACGTCGTACTAATAAATCAATTTCTGGCTAGTTTGGTCGATTATATTTCTTTGATCCCTTTATTTATTGGACTAGCGACATCAAAGATATTCATAACCTTTTAATTTCGCTCCTGGACCTAAATATGGAGCTAATTCGCACTGATGACTTTTTCCAACATGTTTCTCAACGGTTTGATGACACTGCACAACGTTTTTAAAATCTTGGATAAAATGCAAAAAGAAGATCTACACTGCAAAACAACAATTTACTTTTTTGATTCCTTGCAGAAGATATGATTTGATTCCTACACATATCAATAAAATAAAAATTAGTGTCACGTTTCATAGTAATAGCATCAAACGCAAATTTGATAAATTTAAGAAAGATAATCAATATAAGTTGTTGAACTTTGAGATCGAAGATCAAAACATTAATTTAAAGTACCTATATAACAAAATCAAAGACATTGAAAAACGTCTTTTTGAATGCCTACCACATGATTTAGTAACTAATTTTTTTGAACTAAATAGACAGAGACTCACCTCTTTTGACTATAGTATAAAAAACAAATCGATCAAGAAGTTTAACAATTTGAAACTAAAATACAACAATTGTGTACATCCTTTTTCAAACATTGACAGGTCTAAGTGGTTTGTGAACATCAGCAGTAAAGACATACCTGACACGGTTTCTGACTTGTGTTTGGGTGACAATTTTGCATTACCTATCGAACAGGAACAAAAAAATGATCGCACTAATTACGTGTTGGACGTGGTTAAAAATTTCGAAGTAAATAGCAATATTTTGCCCACTGATTCCATTGAACCAACCAGGATTTCCGTGGCAAATATTCTTCATAGATTTCTTTCCACCAAGAAACATATCACCTATTGTGACAGATATATCCTCAACTCGTACGCGGAGGATATATCCTTTCTCCAGGAAGTTTTTACGGGATAACAATAAAGATATTATGGTCACGAGAGCCGACAAAGGTCAGACTACCGTAATTATGGACAAAAAAGATTATTTTGACAGGATGGACGTGCTGTTGAGTGACCAAATCACATATAAAGAGTTGAAAAAGGATCCTTTGAAAAAATTAACCAGTAAGATGAATGGGTTAGTCAAATCTTGGCTCAATAACAACTTGATAAATGAGATGACATATAGGCATTTAAATTGCACTAACGGCAATTTACCGCGGTGTTATGGTCTGCCGAAGATCCATAAGGTTGGTTTTCCGTTGAGAATTATTGTATCTGCTCTGGGAAGCCCGGTATATAATATCTCCAGTTACATCCACAATTCTATATAAATCGATAAAGAAACCGAATTCCTACATCAAAGATGGTTGGTCATTCGTTGATAATATTAAGAACACAGTTATTAACGATGACAATGTTATGATCTCGCTGGATGTAACTTCTTTATTTACAAACGTCCCCAAAGATTTAGTTATAAACGCCATAAAAAAGCGATGGGACGATATTGCAAAAAACACTAAATTTAACTTATCTCAATTTTTATTTGCAATAGAAATGATTTTAGACTCAACTTGCTTTTCATTCAACGGAAGTTTTTATGAACAGATCTTCGGCACTCCTATGGGTTCTCCGCTGTCACCTATCCTGGCTGATATGGTGATGGATGATCTTGAGACACAATGCTTAGACTCATTGGATTTTACTGTTCCCACTTACTATAGATTTGTAGACGATGTTTTTGCAATAGTGCCACGCAGGGGAATGGAAAAAATTTTAATGAATTTTAATAATTATCATGAACGATTGAGATTCACTTACGAGATGAAAGTTGATTCATCGATTAGTTTTTAAAATGTAAAAATCATTCGATCGGGGAATAGGCTTATCACCAACTAGTTTAGGAAACCTACATGGTCTGGGAGGTATATTAATTATTATTCAAACCACCCGTTAAAATACAAAATTAACACTATTTATAATTTGGTTGACCATGCTGTTTTATTATCTAATGATTGCTTCCGACAAGAAAACATCAAGCTAGTACATGACACTTTAATCAATAATTGTTTCCCCGAACATATTATACATAGACACATTCAAAAAAGAATCAATTTTTTAAATAATCGTGATCTTAATGATACCGTTGACGTGAATCTCACTCGTTCAGATAAGACTCAATTTATTACAATACCATATGTAGAGAATTCGAGTCATGACTTGTATCGTCTTTTGCGGGATAGCGGCTTTAACGTCGTCTACAAAATAACAAAAAAACTAAATAATTTAATTAGACGCGGTAAAGATTCCTTACATAACAATGATAAGACAAGTGTAGTATACAAATTAAACTGCAAAGATTGCAATTTATCATACATCGGGCAAACAAAAAGACATTTACGTACGCGAGTGAAAGAACATTGTAATAATATAAAGCTACACGAATCTAATCACTCGGTCATTAGCAAGCATAGATTGGAATCCAGACACAATTTCGACTGGTTGAAACCCAATATCTTGCATAATGAAAAATATGTATGAAAGAGAGAAATTGCTGAGATGTTTTTCATCAAGAAATTTAATAATTTAATCAACCTACAGAAAGACACGGATAGTTTAAACAATATTTACGACAAAGTAATAAAGGTCACGTAGTTCAGTTTTCATATCGTTATTGTTTAGTCTCTTGACGAAGTCTCTCACAGACGCATTAATTTCTCTCGAATTCAAATTTAGTTAAAATAACGTGTTTTTTTTTAATGTGATTTGTGCAATTTACATTATCATCCATGCCGGTTTCCTGATTTTTATTACATCGGTATACTAAAATTGTTATATTTTAATTCGTTGAGCGTACTATATATTTAAACCGTTAACTAATTTAGTAATCATTTATAATCTTTCCAGTGTATACTGATAAGGACCACAACCATATGGTCGAAACGTCGTACTAATAAATCAATTTCTGGCTAGTTTGGTCGATTATATTTCTTTGATCCCAATATTAAACTATGTTGAAACATGCGAGAATATTGCAGGCAAAGAATGTATTTCCAAAACAATACATTTGCAATACATACATTAGAATCTTTACTTACATTTGCAACAATACATTAGAATCTTTAGATTACAAAAAGAAAAATCATTTACTTAAACTAATTTTCATATTTAAAAAATATTTAATAAATAATTTTAAAAAAAAAATATTTGTTAAACATTTTGACATACAATTAACAAAAATATTAATTATGTGACAAAATACGCTATTATAACAATAAATAAAATATGCTATTATAACATAAAATGTATTCTGTCATGTATCTACATTTTACTAATTTTATAACATAAAATTTGTTGAAATTATAGAAAATCTATATTGATAAATGAAAAAATATCTACTACATATATAATATTAATTACATATAATTTTTTTAAACAATAGATATTCTATATTTTAATATAAAGAATGTAATTAATTAATGTAAAGGAAAAAATATGTTCTATTATATCACATTAACAGGTCCATATACGTTAAAATTAAAAAAATTAAATATCACATAAAAACGATACAATGTTATTAACGTAACACTTTGGCAAGTAAAGAAACATTGAACATGATTCATTCCTTGAATTGTTCAATAAGATGCAACACAGCTATTAGGCAGGATAATTGATTTTTTTTCTGGTGTCACTGATTTCAAAGCTTGTGAAATCACAATTGCATGTGGAAATTCTTCTTTTTTTCAACTTCTTTATGTTTGTACAATGTTGTCAGATCACTGATTGCTTGTGATGATTTACTAAGTAGATCTTTTAGACATTCATTCTTAGTTTTCTTTTTTTTCGAAAAATTATCAAGAAGAGGTACCAAAATTCGCTTTGCTGATTTTTTAGAGGTCTGTGAACTAGGTTTAATATTTTCTTTCTCCGTAAGAACACTTGCACTTGATTCAGAATGTGTTGTGTCCTCTACAGAAGTATCTAAAATCTCTGAAATCAGAAAATAATTGACATATCAAAGAAAAACTTAATATTTATTATTAGAATTAATTATTAGAAGATTTAAAAAGAAAAGCAGATAATACTGTACTAGTGGATAACGATGTAGTGCAATCATTCTAATCAGATAATCCGGCAGAGTCAACATATTGCGTTGCAATATGTGCATGTGATTGAGAAACAGTTTGGACAGATTGAGGAATGATTAAGGAATAAGGTGATTGAGGAACAGAATTAATTGAACAACTGCTAGAGGTTTCATTACATCTGGAAGCTTTAGTCTGTAGTAATGAGCCTCTTGTTCTATACACAAGAAAACAATTATATAAAATAATTATTATAAATCAATTCTACTGTATTATCATATATTTTTTAAGAGAATCTGAATATACGTACTTTCTGTTTTGGATATAAGATTTCAGAAATGACATGCATGACATAAGAGGCCATTCTATTGTTGATCCTGATGGCACCGTTTTCTGTTGTCTCAACTTTCTACTAAATTGATTTCTCAAGGAATCTCAACTTTTTTTGCTTCATTACTTACAAAACAGAAATATTGAACAGATATTCAACAGTTTATCTGCAAAAAAAAACATTTTAACCTTACTTGTACAAATTAATGTCTTAGCAATTGTTTCCCACTTCATATCTTTTACTTTCTGATTTTTATAAAATGGATCATTTTTTGCATACAAGCAAGGATTTGCTTGAACTATTGCAATTAAAACTTCATTATTAATATTAATATTAATATTATCGTCTTCATCAATGTCTGACATCACGACGAAATAAAAATTTACGTGTACGTTTTTCGGCGACTTATGTTGGTCGAAAATTTAATCTTTAAGAGCTGGGATCTGACTCGCTTGAAGCTTAGAGATTCAAGCTTGAAGCAGCGCGGGAATCATTTTCTGGCCGGAAACTACGTCACACTTACGGCTTAGAGCAACAGGCTAAAAGCTTATTACACCTATTGTAGACCCGACCTTAAGGCCCAAGCAGAATCTGAGTCAGATAGCATCAAACTAATTATTGCATTTATGTAAATCAAAAAATAAAATATACGTATTTTTTGTTTTGACATTGTTGCAATTGTTTATAAAAAATTATTTAAACAAATTATACCGAAAGTCGTTATTTTGAAAAACTGACTATACCAATCGATTCTACGGGAAAAATCATGAAGAAAATCTAAGTAACATTCTTTCGTCAGAGTTCAATTTGTTAGTGTAACATGGTTATAAACAATTGCATGATGGGGAGTGAAATCGACCTCTTCAGACAATTCAAACAGTTCTTATGATAAAAATTATGAAGAATTGTAGTTTTATCTAGTACGAATAAATTATTTTTTAGAACATTTGGGATGTTCTTCTTTGTGTCTTTTGCACACGGGGATAGTACATTTGGTACAATAAAATTTAGTTTTTACTGAACATGTTGATGTTCCACATTTTTTATAGTTTCCAATTCTTATCTCATGTTCTTCTGATGAACAAACAGTTACTTTCTGTCGTTTACGAGAATGTGTATGGGATATCTTTTCAATATAATATTCACAAACCTCCTGAACAATATTTTTAGAACCTTTTTTTGCGTCTGGATAGAGCTTATTATAAATTACTCTAGCATTAGCTAAGGATGCTTGGATGAGTCGTAGAATGAGATACCATGTCCATTTTTTATTCCGAATTAAAGGCATCAATGCATTACAGTGTTGGTCATGAAGATCGACCCCACCCATGTTTGTGTTATACATAGAAAATGCTTGTGGAAAAAGAATGGATTTTTTAGACGATTTATGCCATCTCTGCATTTCAACTTTTGGTTCATCTCCGTATTTAGTTGAGAGAATCGATACAGATTTTGAATCCATTGCAGTAATATAATTCAATTTTGAATTTTTTTCATGAAGAAAAGGAGAGAAGGTGGTTCCTCTCTCGGCTTTTTTTGGCATTTCAATTTTCCTTTTGACGATTTTGTCGAACAGTTTCAGTCGCCGATAATCCAATTTTCTTCAAATGAATCATAAGATCCGGATTGGAAAAAAATTATCAAAATACACATGGTATTTACTCAGTTCTTCTTTTTCAGTAGTTCCTAATAAATTCGAAAGCAATTTCATAACTCTACTCTAGATCCCAAACAAACGGAAATCAGAGGATTCCGTGCATCAGTTCCTGATGCGCCTATATAAATATCAAGATCATATATATATATCCATCAGAAGAACAAAGTACCCATAACTTTATTCCGAATCTGATGGGTTTATTCCTGATACACTGTTTGATACCAAACCTCCCAAAATATTTCACCATTACCTCATCTACTGATAAATTGTAATCGAAAAAACCAAATTGCATACAATTTTCACGGATCAAGTCATATAGGTATCTAACCTTCCAAACTTTATCATTCTCATCTGCGTATTGGAGCTTATAAAATCTGATGTACTTTTTGATGATAATGAATTTGTTCCTCGCCATAAGATCCGCAATTATTTATTGGACACTGTAAGATTCACTTTTTTGACCAATAATCACGTAGACTTTTTCTAGAGTTGAATATAGTGATCATTATGATTACAATAAATCTTTCAAGATCATCTTTACTCAAATCGAAATTGTTTTTGTAAGTGGCTTCAATGATATGACTTTTCATCGAACTCGAGAAAAATAACTCAAATAATTGTAATGAATTCTTAGAGTAAAGCGATGAAATAGATGCATTATTGAAGCTACAGTTATCATCATCGGCAGGAGTATCATTTAAAGCATTATTTTGCCAATCGTAAATATGATTGAGTTCTAACAATTTTTGAGTACTAGTGTAAGTACTTCTTACATGTTCGTAAGAACCTGTAGAAAGTGCATGAGATAATATATTTTCATCTAGATCACAATCAAAATTTTCATCTGAACTCATGTTCAGTAGGAATGAATGCTGCATCGATATGTTGATCTTCATCGATATCGGCATCCTCAATTAAGCCAGATAGATCTGTAATTTTCCGTCTTGGTATTGTCTGTTGTGTTATAAATACGAAATAGTATAATGATGATGAATTCAAAACTTATCACAAGAAAGACAAATTCATAAATTCATTCATACAAAATAATTCTATATCTGTAAATACGAATATATGGCTACTCAGTGGATACTAAGAAGCGTAAATATGTATGCTTCAAAATAGTTTAGTCTAATTCTTTGGATAATGATTTGGATAGACGTATCGCAAATATGTATATTTATATATCAAGGTTACTGTTCGGATCAGTATGACTGCTAAGTCTTTTACTAATTGAAACAATTGATGTTTGCGCAGTATCTTTGTTCGGTAACCTTTTATATCAATATTTCGGAGATTCGATTATTTATAACTATTTAGGACTAACAAATTGAACTCTGACGAAAGAATGTTATTTAGGTTTTCTTCATGATTTTTCTCGTAGAATTGATTGGCGCAATCAGTTTTTCAAAATAACGACTTTCGGTATAATTTGTTTAAATAATTTTTTATAAACAATTGCAAATGTCAAAACAAAAAATACGTATATTTTATTTTTTGATTTGCCCATAAATGCAATAATTAGTTTGATGCTATCTGATTCAGATTCTGCTTGGGCCTTAATGGGTTAATAAAGAAAAATATAACACATTTATTAAAAAGAAAATAATATAAAAAGAAAATAACGAAATAACAATTTAAATAAAGGCAGATTAATAATAATAGTAATTAGAAAATTCGAAATAATATAATATAACAGATATTAATTCGACAGCGGTAATAATAATAAATCAGATGGATCGAATGTTTGCACGAAATTGATAACATAAGAAAGCACTAAGTTGTTCCTGGTTTATTCTAGCTCGTTTTTATGGCTAGGCTTTGCGAGGTCGATCGGCGTTTCGAAAATGTAACGGAATTTCGACCATCTACTCGTCGAATTCCTGTACAGATCTTTTCTCTTTTTCTTTTTCCCTCGCTATTCTAATAGACACCAATATATTCGACAGTTTGCATAATAATCGAGAGAGAATGATCAAGTAATTTGCGAAAACGGAGAATCGCGTTTGCGACGAGGACGGTCGATGCGATCGATATTTGACAGCCGTCGGACGCCGTTTACTTTTCTTTCGGCGTAGTGCTTCTTTACTCACGTGCAGTTTTCGAATTTCGGCAATTTCTTAATTTGTTGTAATTTATTCCGCATCGCGACACACTCACACGCACGGCAAATATCTCGCAATAAGCGTAAATCATACACGTAACGAGCGCGACAAGGACAGCACGATATTCGCAACATCACGATACAAAACGGTCATACTCTCACATGGACGCTAATTAATACACGAAAATCGCCCGAAGATCGATTGCGGGGATGTCTTACGCGGCTTCGACAACTCTTTTCGACAGCACGGATAGCGAACGCATTTCCCGTGATTTACCGCGCACGTGGTCAATATACGAGAGCCGGTCGCTACGCGTTTTACGACACCTTGAATCCCGGAGAGAAATGAATGGTTCCTTCCGACTATGACCGATATTATCGTCCTTGATGCCTTGGTCGCTTGTCTCCGATTGCCCAAAATACACGAAAGCTCGGTACAAAGACCGAGCGATAACGAGAGACACGAAAATGGCGACGACGACAGAACGGCCGGCTTACGGACGGAATCGTGGCTTACAATATAGTGATGGGCAACTTCACCGATACTTGTTCCCATGGATAGGGGATGATCCTCGGTCTCGTCCTCTCGTTCGGATCTCGTTTGTGACACACACACAACGACAATGACAAAGACTATCAAAAGCGACTATCCGTTATGAAAGCTCGCACCAGAGTGTCTCCCTGGATCTCGCGATCCAGAGTCGATCCATCCTGCGCGCCCAGAAGCGACGTTCATCCTGCGCACAAGGGTGCGCGGCTTCGCGGCCAATAGCGCCGCGACACACGAGATATTAATGCGTCCCGCAACAACGCCGTATCGAGAGCCGAAACGGCCCCGATAATTTAAAAATCTGAATTTCGGCGACCCTGATATCGGTGATCCCTTTTTTTATGCCGATCGTTCACTCTCCGTTCTCGGAGGGTAGCGCCGACCGGACCCTGTTATTCCGGTCCAGGACAGCTGTTTCTTTAAAGGTTTTTCTCCTTTTGCTGTTGGGGCGAATTCCATTCGTGACTCTGCGCTAATCCTCGGGCGCTATCTCCGTGACTCTGTCCTGATGCTCGGGCGCTATCTCCGCTCTCGATTCGAAGGCTGGGAGCGCCATGTCCGTTGTCGTAAAAAGATCCCTTCCTTCCGATGTTCTCTTCTTTAGATTTTGCCGGCGGGTTGTCCGACGTACAAAATAATATAATAATATAATAACGTATAAAAAAAATTAATTAATAATGACGCGAAATACAACAATGGCTCTCTGGAGATTTCGATACGGCTCCCACAATCTTTTTCGCGCGTCGGGATAACAATGTCACATGGTATATGATTGGTATATGACCGGTGTATAATCTACCATTTTTTGCAAAAGTAAAAATTTTAACATTTATAATATTTATAACACTTATAACAATTTATAATATTTTTATTTTACACTTATACACTTTTATTTTCGTCTCCAAAAAATTTTAAATTTTTATTATACAAATCCGATTCGTTTATAGCAGATGATTAAAATGCACAAACTATCGATTCATTAAAATAAATGAATGTATATTAAACAAATGTTGATTTGTTAGTTAGTTCATTAGAAAATGAAAGAAGAGAACTTGGTTTTGTTCACCGAATTTTATTTATGGAGTCAGACTTCACTCGTGAAGGAATTTTTAATAATCATAATTATCATATTATAATATATTATAAACATTATGCGCTTATCCGGATATCAACATGGATTCCAAATTAATTTATAGGCTGGAGTTGATTGAATAGTATAATTTTGTTCACACTGATATGAACTTGACACTCGACTTTATAAAAATTAAAAATTAATAATTTAATCCATTTGTACTTCATTTATACCTGTTTGTACCGCACTTTATTTTGTTTGTACTTTAAAAAGCAAAAAAATAAAAATTGATTAAAAAATGGTCAGCGCCCAACTTAAAGATATTTTAATTTCATTAATGCAATTTGATAGAGAATCGTTTGTATCTTTTCATTTCGTTTGTACTTCAAAGGGACTGGAAGTATAACATTTTCAAAATATGTCCGAGAGATACTTTCATCATTTTTTTGCGATATCGCAAAACGATCAACGCCATTCGAAAGAGCATGGTTAGCACCCGTTTGTACCTCTTTTCATTTCATTTGTACTTCAAAGAGATCGGAAGTACAGTATTTTTAAAACGCGTCGAAGAAGTACTTTCGTCGTTTTTTGAAATATCGCAAAACGACCAACGCCATTCGAAAGAGCGTAGTTAGCACCCATTTGTACCTCTTTTCATTTCGTTTGTACCTCCGATTTGAAAAAAAAGTATTTGCGTAAAAAATTCTAAAAGTTCTAACTTGTACATTAAAAATATTGTACTTCCGGTTCCTTTGAGGTACAAACGAAATGAAAAGAGGTACAAACGAGTGCTAATCACGCTCTTTCGAATAGCGTTGGTTTTGCGATATCTCAAAAAATGACGAAAGTACGCGTTTTGAAAATGCTGTACTTCCGATTCCTTTGAGATACAAACGAAATAGAGTGCGGTACAAACAGGTATAAAGTACAAACGAAGTACAAACGAATTAAATTATTAATTTTTAATTTTTATAAAGTCGGGTGCCAAGTTCACATCGGTTTTGTTCACACACTTGATGTATTATTAAATTATTATTATATTAGAAATTAATTTTAATATTATGTTTTAGATTGAACCATTCATTTTTCCGCACCATCGATCAGATGGAAATACTTATTTAGAATTTATAACAAACGAACAACCATTACTCGAAAATATCAATAGCTAATCGATTACGTATTATTTATCAACATAATGGAGCTTCTTCTCATATTAAAAGAAGAATAAAAAATGCACTTCACGAAGTGTATTTAAATCGATGGATTGGTCTGATTAATTGGCCAGCAAAATCGCCAGACTAAACTCCGATGGATTTTTTCTTCTGGAGCCATCTTAATCTATACGGAAAATAATTGGTATTAGATATCCACTAGATATTCTTCATAGACATTGAAGATACGAATATATGAATATATGAATATATGAAAAATAGCTATTACAGATGCTATAAACATCCAAATGTCGTCAATTCGAGATTTCATAAATATCTACAGGATATGTAAATCAATATCCTGCAAATATCCGTACAAAATTGTGAATATTTATTATATATAGATACATTTATTACATGTGTATTGATATTTATTTTTGGATGGATATTCATTCAATGTTCTGTATATAGATACATATATGACGGAATTTATTATAAAAAAAAAAATTAACCATCTATGATTAATTTATGCAGCTATGGAGCTCCTCGCAAAAGCTAGAGGAGACGCGACTATAATAGTCTTGTATCTGTAATCCATCTTGTACCTTTGTTCTTTGACCAATAATCCATGACTCGTGGGACCTGTGCTGCGGCATATACTGCATTTCACCTTGACTTTTAAAACGTAGATAATGTTTAAAAATTGCACATAATTCGTAAAACTTTTTTTCTTAATAAATGACGAGCGACACCTAAAACTTTTTGATACTTACTCAGGAGAGTGAACTTGACAACATATGTCGAGCTCATTGAAATCAGTGAGGGTGTCCGTAAAGTGCATAATTACCAAATTTTTATATCTGGAAAACTACTATTTGAAATAAAAAATGCCAATATCTTATTCCTTAATTTTACAAAAATTGGAGATAATGAGTAGTAAAAATTAGTAAAAATTAAGTAATAAAAATATTTGTGATTTTTTTATTCCAAACAGTCATTTTTAAAATATTAGAAATAAAGTCGATCAATTATCCTCAAATAGCACTCTTGTTTGAATCCTACTTATGTGAATGTAATGTTATGTGGTTACACTACGTAATATTCCGAGAATATATTTTTTAAATAACATCTCTTATTTAAGATGTATATTACTTCACATACATTTTTAGAATATACTTTTGAGTAATATGTGTGTGTGTGTGTGTGTGTGTGTGTGTGTGTGTGTGTGGTGCATGTGGGTGTGTGATGTTTGTGTATCACTATATGGTGAACATAGTAAAACCATCTTGTATTGAAATTTTTGTTATGAAAGCGTATACAAGCCTAACGATCAGCTATTAATGTAATATTTAAAATATACTTTATTTCTATCAGTTTAATTCCTGATACAATTCTAAGAAATCGAAAATATTAAATAGATTGTTTAAAATTGGGCAAATAAATAAACAATTGTCTTTTTATTTTTATTTGAGACAAAAATCGAAATTTAATTCTTATACAAAAGTTTACAATAAATGTTAAATCTTAAATTTTATAAATTAAATATACTTTGAGTATTATTTTTTATTACTTTGAAACAATTGTTATAGTGCTATATGAGGTATATAATTATGATATAATAACAACAAAAACATATAAATATAACATTATACTACTTATAAGTGAGAAATTATCGCTAATGTATATGTTGTATATAACATGTTTGTTATATTATACATATGTGTTATATTCTGTTATATTACAATGTAACAGTTACATCTGTGTTTCTTGGGATATATACTGAAGATGTTCTAAAAATATACTTATATTCTAAAAGATACTCTTGGTATGTATTGAGAAGCAGAAAAGTCGTACACAGAAACAATTCTTAATATGTATTTAGTATATTATATACGCAATATGCAGTTTCTTGTATGTTCAAATAATATACTCAATACACTTTTATGGTATTCTTCAAACATTTTTGGAATCTACATTATGTTGTGTAAGACAAGCTACATTTAGACAATATTTATGTTAAATTAATGCACATGATTGAGACGATTATCTGAACATAGCCTATGATTGGCCAGCTCTCTTTAAAAATTCCTATATGTATCTTGAAAACTGTTTCTTAGAATAAAAAATGAGGATGCATTTTTATTACTGGATTTTGAATGAATTTTTGTATTAAATTTTTCTCGAATTTCAGGACATTATACATATACATATACGTACACAAACACACACATCCGTGTACACGCATACAGAGTGGTCCATAATAATCTATAGATAGATTTAATTCTGAAAATATGGAAAATAAGAGAAATAGTATATACATACGGATACACACACACAAACACACACACACACACATATGTGTATGTGACAGAGAGAGAGAGAGAGAGAGAGAGAGAGAGAGAGAGAGAGAGAGAGAGAAAGAGAGAGAGAGAGAGAGAGAGTGTATGTACATGTAATTACATACACACACACGTACAAATATAGGTATATAAATATATTATAATTTTATATATATATATTTATGTATCATATGTATGTGTATAGTTGTGTATGTACATACTGTTCTTTCAATGATAGTACAGTTAATCTTTCGTTATATAATATTAATGCCATATTATGTATACAATTTAATGTACACACTAAAAGACTGCAATACTATATATACTACCATTGAGATCGTTTATTTGCTTACCTTTGTATGTTGTATATTACAATAATCTCTTAAGTAGTACTCATTCTAGTTTTCAATAAATTTAACTTACTAAATGTAAAATAAAAATATAAAAAGATACAAAGAAAGGCACAAAAGTCCTCCTCCGATTTTGAGTTTTTAATATGTTTTTAATATGTTTTCTAGAAATAAGAGACACATTTTTTTTATACGTGTCCATACGTGTATCTAGGGGAAAACACTTCTTCGAAAAAATCTTTTTTCTTTTAAAACAAATATCTTCAAAACTATGAAAAATAGACAAAATTTTTCAAATTAAAAGTTAAATTCCAGACAAAATGATAACACACGTGTGTTATCTTTCATTGCTCGAAAACTTTTACACGTGTTCATACCAGTCAAAATTCAAAAGGATTTAGTTTTCGTATGAATTGATCTAGTTCGTGAACGAAGGGATTTTAATTTTGATGAAACCTTTTTTTTATTAACAAAAGAACGAAAAGTTTTAACACAAAAAATTCGTATTTTTGCGTCAAACGTCTGTCACATTATCAAAAATCAATTTTTTGTAAAATCCTATTATAGGGTCCATTTTTTATTTCAGATGATCCAGCTCCGAGTAATTTTGCTCACCGCCAAGCGCCTCCGAAAAAAGATCTCTGGAAAATAGCTACTGCGCTTACATTTTCGATATTTTTAACTGAAAAAATTATAAAAACTTCTTTGATAGATATATATTATGATAAAGAATCGATGAAATAAAAATACCTAACAATTTTTTTTAAATTCCCTAAAAATACATTTTTGTCGACTTGCTGACTAGGTATAACCTCTTAATAAGACTCGATTTTTTATAACTAGAACGTTTAATAGATTTTACTATAAGGATTTGGTTAATATTTTCTAGTTGGATCTATAAAATTTCTTGTTACATTAATTTCTTTGCTTGCCGCTAGGCGGCGAGCCACTCTTAACTTAACTCGTATTCAATATTTGCCATGAAATGTATATAAAGAACTAGTATTAACATTAAATCCAAAGTATATTCTTTTTCTCTTACAAGCAGTAGTGCCAGAAAGAGGACGCTAGCTTTCTGATTGTGTGTGTTTGAGCTGCATCCTCTTCTTGCATCACTGTTTATCAGTTTAATTTCTAACAAACTGAATTTAAAATAAATAATTCTATAAAGAAAGTCTTAATGATAACATTTTCTCAACATCTATAATAATCTAAAAGTCAGATTGAAGTATTCTTTTAGATATCCTGTATGTGATGTCTTTATTTCCTCTAAAATCAACGCATTAGAGGACTTATTGATATCATAATGTTATCATCTAGATAGAGTTGTCGGATGTCTAACTCTTGAATCTGAGTGCTTTAAAAACTCTTTTTGATAACTTATTGCTCACTAGACAGTTATTTATTATATAAATTAAATATTGGAATAATACATACAAAAGTTTGCGAACGTTTTGACCCTATTTTTGGATCATTTTCAGCGCAAATATAAATCAAAGAAATAACAATAGCTTTACATAATCGGAGTTAAAATTAAAAGTGTGCCGTCTAAAATTATTCGGTGTCTTATTATTCTTATTTTGGCGATGCCTGTAATGAAATCAGTCCAAATTTTGTTAATAAATAAAACATATTATTAAAAAAAAAGTAAAATCAAGTAATTTAAATGGATAACAAAAGAACTAAAAGTAGAATTAAATAAAATTAAAATTAAAAGATTAACTATCCATTAACCAAAAACAAAATTACATAATTTAAATAAATAACATAAGCTAAATATAAAAATAGATAAAATTAAAATTAAAAAATTAAGAAGTTGAAATTATATAAAAAGAAACTGCAAAAAATTCTGACTTTCAGGCATTGAAGATACTGACGGGCCATTGAAGGCAAAGAGAGATCGATCAACATCTTTGTAAACAAAGATTGACTAGTCTTATTTGGAAAACTGAGACCAGTTTATAGAACATTAAAGTGAGTCAATAATATGATATATAAAAACATATACATATGAAGAGTCGCAAACTATTATGATAAAAAGATTACTATGTTAGACTTTTGATAAATTATTGACAATGTTTAAATAAATTTCGGGTAAACGTTCCATATTCGTCTGCAAATTTTAGGTTACGGTAGATTAAGGTACTAACAGCGCTGTCGAACGTGAACATGTGTTTGATTGAAGAACCTACCGTATCTTACAATAACCAAAAACTGTTTGCTGTCGCTGGGTAAATATCATCGCGTTGTTGCGTCGTCGCGTCGTGTAATAACGTAATATGTGCACGTGTGTTTTTTTAATCGAGTGATTTTTAATTGTCAACAGTGATTATTCGACAGTGATTGATAGTGATTAGTGATAGAGACATTGGTAAATTTCTCGTCTTATCGAATGAGTGAATGAATGTGATTATGTTGAAGTTTATAAAAAAATACAGTTTACAAAAGAAAAAAGAATCAATTAATTATTTAGTGTGGATTTTTGTTCCTTAAAATGTGATATCTATGTTCAATTTGAGTGAAAGTATGATCTGTTGGAAAATTCATTTCTTAAGAAATTACAGCAATGTATCGAACAAGATAATAACTATTCTTTGGTATTGTATGAAAACAAATTTCGGGATGTCAAATAAACAGTGTTAGAGAAAATTCGCGAAAGAGAGGGGTTTTTAGTGGGTAGGGAGTACCGAGTTAGTAATTCGACTTGGTACTCGAGTCGCACATAACTTACCGGACCGGCCTGTGAGTATGCATAAAATGCATTTTCTCCTCTCTCGTAAAAAACAAAAACAGTACAATATAAAAAATAATAATAATTAAAGTGAAAATGTATAATAATAAAAAGTAAATAATAATTTAAATAAGAATAATAATAACTTCAAGTGAGTAAACAAATGAGAGAGAGAGAGGGAGGAAGGGGAGAGAGAGAGAGAATGAGAATTATAGTTTGTTTGACAAGAGCGTGTACGGCGAAATCCGAAAACTATTTGGGATAGGGCATTGAAAAAAATACACACATACTACATGACATAAACCGCGACGCTTCTATTCGATTATTAATAAATTGTCCAGTCGCCTCCCCTATTAATAATTGCCATCTCTGAGGCATACTTTCTACTAATTTTATAGCATAATCTGGAGACCTCCATATGAGTCGAATCTGTTGAAATAGCTGCTTGACGTTCCAGATCTGTTTCGCTTGGAGCTTGAACTTCATGAGTGCCCATTTTTTATGGGATTTGAATCTGGCGACTGCGCCGGCCAATCCAGTACCTCAACGTCATTCTCTTGTTTCCAAACATGCAGTACAAAGACGACTCTGATGTTTTGGGTCATTGTCCTCTTGCAGTAGCCAATTTTCATTTTTCCTTATAAACCATCTTTGAGTAGATGGTAATAAAGCCTTCTGATATATTTTGACCATTTTGGCAGCGTTTAAATTGTCTGTGAAAATATGCAAAGTGCCAAATCCCTGTTTTGAGAAATAGCCCCAGACGTGCACCTTTACCGGGTGTTTAACAGTCTGCTGGATGAGTCTATTAGTGTGGCTAGTAGATCAGGTATGACTAATAAAAGAACGTGCCCAAAAAGAAGCTTCGTCCGAAAAAATTACGTTGTCCTAATCGCGGTCTAAATTTTCTTTCGCCCAAGCGAGTCTTTTTTCGACGTGTTTTTCGGACAGTAATGGTTTCTTCACTGTGCTTCGAAATTTCATGTCATGAGTCAATAAACACCTTCTTATAGTATCACATGACACATTTAGACCCTTTTTACGCAAAATCGCTTGCCTGTCACGCAATGATAGACGAGGATTCTTTTCAAACACCCGTAAAATCACTTTATCCTCCGTTTTCGTCGTTTTTTACACAGAGCTACGATCTGGCAAGTCATCAACGTTTTTTACGTCGAAATAACGTTTCACCCACTTACTTATAAATGCCTTCGACTTTTTCATGTATTTAGCAGCGGCTCCATACGACATTTTCGGTCATTTCGGATGCAAACACAGAAACACAGTTTCGTAACATGATACGTACGCGGCACTCATTGTGAAATATGTTCTTCTGTGGCCAAGGTCGAATGACAATGAGGCTTTCTAAAGCATCTTTGGGGAAGGGTCCTACTATCTGCTGTGAATGAAACGAATCCTCTAACGGTTTTCAGGAAAAAATTTAGCCGTACATGCTTTTGTCAAACAGACTGTATGTATTCGCATATGTGTGTATGTAGCGATCGTAGCGGGCGACCTGCGTTTGACGGTAAATCGCGTCACCCTTGCCTGCCTCTTGTATCCGACCCGTCATAAGTTAATTACTTCCTTTAATAATTCAAAACTAACTAACTAAGCGTCGGACGAAATTTTGCCAAAGGAAAAATTGTCTTAGAATTGAGAATGACTCAAGAATGTGTCATTTCACGGACAATAGGGTTATTTTGAATCACTGTATGTATGGGTATGGAAAAACCTATAAAAAAATATATGTTCCTTATTTTTAACTAGAAAAAAAACAACATTGAAAGCTCATCAAAATCGGAGGAGGACACTTCCGTGTCATTCCTTGTAAGAGAAAATCGAAATATCTTCTAAATTATTCAAATAAAATTTTTAAATATCTTACTTCAATACTTTTATAACAAAGTAATAAAATCAATTTAAAAAAAATATATATGAATATATAATTCAATTTGCAAAAAATGGATTTGATTTTAAAATTTCGAAAATGTCTCCTTAAGATATATGCAGTATCTATAATTTTTCCCTCAAATAAATTTATTTCTGTATGTAATATTTTGTTTGTTTGTTATACTTTCACAGATAAATCTATTTATAGATTATAATAGATTACCTTATGTATATAAATACACACACACACACACACACGCATTAATCTATGAAATAAATATAAAATATATTGCAGTACTTCGATATCTATATAATCTATGTTTGTACTATATGCAATGTATAGTCTACATTAGATTAATCTTGATACATAAAATTACGCACATTAGGAGCATACTTGAGGCATCATGTCCAGTATTATAATTCAGAATTGTATGTCTGACAATCTGCTATCTACATATAAAAATTTGACAAGAGAGTATCAAATATTTGTAAATATTTGTAAATAAACATAAAAGTAAACTAAATAACAAGTCGTTATTGTTACGGCCCTGATGTCCGTGTTCATCGGGACGGCGCCGATTAACGAGAAGAAGCGCGTTGTCAAGAGGTTGTTGACAGCAGCGTCTGTCATTTGAATCTGGTCCCAGCTGTCAAGCTGTGCGGACGCGTATTTGTAATGAACCGATCCGTATTATCATTATTGTGTATAAACGTTCTGTGGTTACGTTTCAGTGTTCTGTGTTGTGTATTAAAGTTCTTAGTTTCTTAAAAGTGTTTATTCATTTCGCGCGACTTACGAGCGGCCGATCCCTTCGTGCGCGACTTCGATATCTATCGAAGTCCTCGCCGCGGGCGTAACATTTTGGGGGCTCATCCGGGATAGAACGGACTCCGCGGTGATTCTTTCCGAGCAACGTTTTTGTGCCAATAAAACGAGAAGATGGCTACCAATTTTGAGCTACAAGATCCCGCTACGGGTGTCTCCACGCGCAAGAGGATCCGTGCAGCGACTCCGCTTCCATCTTCGGAACCGCCGCTGGAGGCGATCACGCTTTAGGCTGCGATGCGGGAGATTCGCGAGCTGCGAGAGGAGCGTCAGCAGATGCGCGCTGAATTCGAGGCGCAGCTCCGAGAGAGGGACGGCGAGCTCCGTCATCTGGAGGAGAGCCTACAGCGAGAATGATATCCTCAGCTAAGTTCTCCCAATAATAGAGCGCGAGACGCGGATTTAAATTTAGCAAATTTAAATTCACCAAAACTCGGTTTTAAACTCAAACCTGACAATTACGACGGAAGTGCTCCCTTGCGCGAATTCGAGTTGATTGCGCGGGCTAACGAATGGAATGATTCCCACAAGACGGTAGCTTTAGCAGCTTGTCTAAGGAATAAAGCGCGTTTGGTTTTAGACAGGATATTTGAAATCGAGAATTTGAGATTCGAGGATTTAAAGTCGAAATTGGAATTACGATTTGGGGAAGGGCATTTGGCTCAGTCTTATTATTCTCAGTTCACTAATAGGAAACAGAATTTCGGAGGATTTGGCCACTTTGGGCGCGGATTTAGAAAGGCTTTCTCGACTCGCTTACCCCGAATGTTCTCATGAGATGAGGGATAAAATTGCTTGCGCGCAATTTATAGCCGCGTTAACGGACGGTTTTCTCTCTTAAGAGAACACTACAATTAGAAAATATTACATCCTTAAAAATCGCGATAGAAAGGGCGATAGCTGTGAAAGTCATCCAAGAAAATAGCTTCCCAAAGAACAAATTTAACCAAAATGGTAGTAATAATAAATATCCCAGATTTAATAAATTCAACAGATTTAGCGGACAAAAGAATGAGGAGGAAAAAACAAATGAAAGCAATAAAGGGAGATTTGAGAATAATAATAACAATAGTAAGGCCGATAAATTTCAGAAAAAACAGATTCAACTCTAAAAAAGAATGTTGGCAATGCGGCGCTGAGGGGCACTTCCGATCGGAATGTCCTTCCTATGAGGAAAAAAAGAATTAGTCGAGTTTTTCGGAGCGGTTTCGACTGGGAGGATAAATGCCCCGGAAGGTTTTAATGAAAAATATTTTAATTTAAGTAGAATTAAGGAAAATTTGTTTTTGTTACCAAGGTTCGGTTGATAATGACATATGTAATTTTAAAATTGACACGGGCTCCGATATCTCAGTTTTGAATAAAAACCTGGTTAGAGTGCCTGGACGGCGATATGAGGTTAAGGAAAGCTATATAAAGTATCCTACGGGACAAATTGTTCCGGTTCTTTTTAGAATCATTGTTTGAGTTAAATTAGGGAAGTTTTCTTTAGATGTTCCGATGCAGATATTTCTAATGATTGTATATTGGGTGCTGATTTTCTTGTAATGCTAAATTTGGAAAAAATTTTCGATCCTTTTTTTGGTAATCCAGAAAATTCGCTTGAGTTCCCATGTAAACTAATGATTTCAGAAGTCCGGTGTTCATTGAGAACTTTATTTGAAGAAAATTCTAAAGACTTAAATTCTTTCCAGAAGGATCTTTTTGCTGAATTTCTGAGAGAATTTCAAGATATATTTTCAGAGGATTTAACTTCGGGAAATTGTGAGATCTTGGAACACGTTATTAAATTAAAAGATTCTAATCCCATCAAATAGACTCCTCGCAGGATTTCTTTACATCTTAAAGAGGAGGTGAATCGAATAATTCGAGAAATGAAATCTCAGGATGTCATCGAGGAGTCGCAAAGCTCATGGACATCTCCTATAGTTCTTGTAAAGAAAAAGGATGGATCGAGATTTTGTGTGGATTATCGGAAGTTGAATGCTGTAACCATCAAAGATTCTTATCCTCTTCCACGTATTTAGGATATTTTGGATCAGTTATCTGGAAATTCATGGTTTTCGACCCTAGACCTGAAAAATGGATATTGACAGGTAAAAGTTCATCCAAAGGATAGGGAAAAGACAGCGTTTTCCGTAGGGAATTATGGCAGGGGATTATGGCAATTCAAAGTAATGCCATTCGGTTTATGTAATGCTCCAGCAACCTTTGAGCACTTAATGGAAAAAGTGTTACAAAACATCCTGTTTAAAATTTGTTTAGTCTGTTTGGATGATATTGTTTTCAGCAAAACTTTTGAGGAGATGCTATCAAATCTAAGGGAGATTTTTCTTCGCTTTCGTTCAGCGGGCCTGAGAATCAATCCTAAAAAGTGTTTCCTCTTTGGTAGAAAAGTGAAGTATTTGGGACATGTTGTTTCTGGACAAGGTGTTGCTATCGACCCCGAGAAAATTTCGGCGGTGAAAGATTGGCCTATTCCTCAGAATAAGAAGCAAGTTCGAAGTTTTCTGGGTTTTTGTTCCTACTATAGGAAATTCGTAAAAGGTTTTTCTTTGATAGCAAAACAAATTTGTTTTTGCTCACTGAAAATCAGTATAAATTTGAATGGACCCACGCGTGTCAGGAAGCATTCCAGCAGTTGAAGTGTAAGTTGATCTCCTCTCCGATCCTTTCCTTTTTCATTCAGCTTGGAGAGTTCGTTTTAGATACCGATGCTTCATGGAATCGGGGCAGTTTTATCTCAGATTCAGGACGGCTCGGAAAAGGTGATTGCGTATTATAGCCGAGTCCTTAATAAGACCGAGAAGAATTACTGTGATCCGACGAGAACTTTTGGCCATTGTGGAATCGTTTAAATCTTTTCATCATTATTTATATGGAAAGAAGTTCCTGGTTCGTACAGATTATGTTTCTTTTCGCTGGTTAATGTCTTTTAAAGATCTAGAGGATCAATTAGCCCGATGGCTTGAGAGATTACAACAATTTGAGTTTGAGATAATCCATCGAAAAGGTCGACTATATCAAAATGCTGATGGATTGTCGAGACGATCTTGTGCGGAAAAGGACTGTGCTTATTGTGCTAAAGTTGAGTTTAAGGAAAATTCAGTTGCCCGAATAGTTTTGGAGGAGGAGAACTTGGAGGATTGGCGCAGGAAACAATTAGAAGACCCTGTAATTTCGTTATTTCTTCGAGCAAAGGAATTAGGAAGACGTCCGCTTCACGAGGAAGTTTCTTTGCAGGATGTTTCGGCAAAAATTTACTGATATATTGGGATTCCTTAATTTTAGAAAATGGTGTTCTTTTTAAAAGATGGGAGTCTCGGAATTTGAAATCTTTCGTTCTTCAGATTATTGTTCCCAGGAGGTGCATCAATCGAATACTAGAGCTAGCTCACGATTCTGCTTCAGACGGACACTTTGGAGTGAATAAAACATTAGAGAAGATACGGAAACGTTTCTATTGGGCTACATGCAAACATGATGTGGAAGATTGGTGCCGTTTTTGTGAAATTTGTGTAGCGAGAAAGGGTCCATTGGAAAAGAGAAAATCTCCAATACAAGTTTATAATATGGGGGCTCCATTTGAAAGGGTCCAAATGGATATTCTCGATCCTCTTCCTACTACTTCTAGTGGAAATCGATACTTATTGATTACGATCGATTGTTTCACGAAATGGTTGAAGCTCTTCTATTAAAGAATATTAAAGCTAATACGGTTGCGGAGGCTTTTGTGAGTCAGATAGTTTCCCGTCATGGAGTTCCTTCAGAGATACATACAGATCAAGGTAAAAACTTTGAATCGAAGATTTTTCAAGAGGTGACGCGCCAGTTAGGAATTAGAAAAACTAGGACTACTGCTTTACAGTCCGCAGTCTAATGGACAAGTTGAACGTCACCACCAGACGATTTTAAATTATTTAGCTAAATTTGTTGCAGAGAATCAAAAAAATTGGGATAGTTGGATTCCTATGTTTTTATTGGCTTATCGATCTTCAAAGCATGAGGCCACGGGTGTTTCCCCTGCGGAATTGTATTTCGCTCGTGACTTAACATTACCTTTGGATTTGTTGCGAGAAAGTCCCCTCCAGGAAGATAGGAGGGTTTCGATTCGAGGGTTTCGAGTTATATCCGGAGTTTAAAGGAAAAAATGTAGAATATCCACGAATATGCTAGACAACGCATAAATTTCCAATCTTTGCGGTCCAAGGTTCGTTATGATCGTAAAGCTAGGCGAATTTTCTTCGAAGTAGGATGTTTGGTTTTTCAATCCTCGAAGATCGTTAGGAAGAACTCCTAAAAAAACTCCTTACAAAGTAATTGGGAGGGTCCTTATCAAATAATGAAGAAACCTAATGATATAGTTTTCGCAATTCGGAAGTCTAATAGACATAAACATAAAATAGTTCATGCTGACAGGTTAGCTCCATTTGATCATAGGCAGGTTTTTAATTAAGGAAATTTCGGAGCCCGAACTTTTGTAAATAATTATTACTGTTAATTTGATTTTATTACAAATACTGCTGCCTTTTTTTATTCTTTTAAAGACAGAATAATGTCTAAGGATGGATTTGACAACCTCTGGAAAAAGGAAAGGGAAAATTTTCTTGAAGTTCTGCCTCGCCTACGGTTTTGGTTTTCCCGTGGACCGTAGGGCAAATGCTGAGGCAGGGACTTGAGGAGTCCTTCGTGGATGTTGAGTCCACGGTGGTTATCCCCCTCTTGTCCGAAGATCCCGCATCGGGTTATGTATCCTCGGAGCTAATGTATTCGAAGTAACCCAAGAGGATGCATTGTCCGTTAACCTGTGGCAGCAGCGCAGGGTAGGACGAGAAGATGCAACGGGAATTCCATTCGTCAAGGAAAGCTCTGGAAACTTCGTTTATGAAAAAGTCGATTGAGTAAAAGGAAATGTGTCGTCCGGTAATCTGCAGCTCAGAGTAGGACGAGGGGACACAACGGAGCTCAAAAGGAAATGTGTCGTTCGATAATCTGCAGGAGCAGCTCAGAGTAGGACAAGAGAACACAACGGAGTTCTTTATTCGACAATTCGTGGAAATTTTGGAAAGTCCTTCTGCCTTTAATTGTCGGGACGACAATTTAGTAAGAAAGGGGCAGTGCCCTGATGTCCGTGTTCATCGGGATGGCGCCGATTAACGAGAAGAAGCGCGTTGTCAAAAGATTGTTGGCAGCAGCGTCTGTCATTTGAGTTTGGTCCCAGCTGTCAAGCTGTGCGGACGCGTATTTGTAATGAGTCGATCTGTATTATCATTATTGTATATAAACGTTCTGTGGTTACGTTTCAGTGTTCTGTGTTGTGTATTAAAGTTCTTAGTTCCTTAAAAGTGTTTATTCATTTCGCGCGACTCGCGAGCGGCCGACCTCTTCGTGCGCGACTTCGATATCTATCGAAGTCCTCGCCGCGGGCGTAACATTATATTAAATTAATAAAAGTATATAATTTTAAATTGTGTATACACTATTGTGAGGCACATAAAAATATCTAAACATGACATATATTTCTCAATACATAATATATACTCTAATATATACTCCAAATGTACATAATTTGATATGTTAAAATATATACTTGACGTCGAGTATGTATTTGATAATCTATTAAACAATTGTGTATATTATAGAAGAAATATCACTTGATAAAAGGGCATACGATCATATTACATGGGCACTTTCCTTTAAAAAGATTATTGATTAAAAATCTAATTCTGTAATATAAACAATGTGAAAAAAAATATCTGGCACGTCATGTCACAATCTGGTAACTTTATAGATATATAACACGTGCAGTCTTTAGAATCATATCATTAACAATGTGTTTTGTAATAACACTTTCTGTTATAATATAACACTTTCTGTTGCTTCTTGACTTCTTTTTCTTTTTCATTATATTAATGAATAAATTTGTCGAAAAATTAATTGTCGCTGTCTGCGTAATCGTCGCTATCATATCTATCTTCATGTTTCGGTTGTTGTTGCACACAAACATCCGATGTGTTCATTAATGAACTTGTATTTTTAATCATATCCAACGAATCATCCATATTTGGCAATAACTCCCATGAGGCAATATTATGTAATCTATGAACAAGCAAAATTGCGAAATATTAAAGATATATATTTTTTATTTTTAGAAAATTATTTAGATATTTAATTACAAAAGAATTTTATACATTTATAAAAAATTATTTTTACTACGAAGTCATTGTGCTAACAATTTCATAAAAATTCAATTATCGAACAATAATATAAGAAACTTTATATATCCTTTTGATAAAAAAAATAAAATTTATAAGAAAATATATAATATTTGCAAGTTATAATACTAAATAAGTTGTATATAAGTATAAATTATATATCACAAAGATAAAATATAAGCTTACAAATTTAATGCATTTTTATATATTAATTTATTTATGTGCATGCATTTTTACATTATGTTTTTTTATTTTTTTACTTACTGAGCTGTAGATGATGGTTACATTTCATCATCACACAGCCTGCAAGAAATGCATTATTGTTATGATCATGATAAAAGAGAAGTATATATTATTAGTCGATATGAAATATAAAGTATCTACTTATCTACAATACATGCAATGGATAAAAATTGATATCAGAAATAATATGTAAATAAATAATATGTAACTTTATATATAATATACAGGATGTCCGTCGTATCTGTCAAAAAACCGTAAGTAGATCTCGTTAAACCGAACCAAAAAGTCCTATGCCATTTTGCGAACAACCACATAAAATTTCGAGATATTAATTGAAAAAGATAGGCTAATTTGCGTAAGTAGAAACGTGCAACGAGAAAAGCCGTCCCACTGTAACTAGTGGGCGGAGCACTCACCAAACATAACACTGGAGCCGCATGCCTAGTGTCAACTTAAAGTGGAACGACTCTTCTCGCCGCGCGCTACTCACGCAGATTAGCTGATATTCTTTAATTAATTTCGCACTAATTATTACGAAGATCACAAAACAGTAGAAAATTTTCTTTCTTAATTTTAACCAATCTATCTTCATACTTTGGATGTACAAAAAATCATGTTTGTGTATTAGTGTTTTGAAAAGCTCTTGAAATAAGCTATAAGAATATGCAATAAAAAATGGGAAGTTTCATTTTAAAAAATCAACTTGACTTTCATATGATCTTGAGTTATCCAAGGTCAAATTCTTATCATCATTAGGTATATTTTATTTAATCCTACAACTTTGTTTCTTACATATTTTGTAGTTGATCGTTTTCGAGATATTTTAGCGTTTCGGGACTTTTTGAAGAATGAATGTATAGTGTATATATATATATATATATATATATATATATATATATATATATATATATACTATAAAATTTGATCGTTTTCAAGATATTTTAGCGTTCTCGAAAACGATCAAATAAATAAATAAATAAATAATTAAATATATATTGTGTATATATTGTGTACATATATATATATATATATATACATATTGTGTCTACATATATAAAATTGTCTTGGAAAGGGTTACAATTATAAGTGTTCAAAAATGCATGTTTTATTTAAAAAAATGACAATGACCTTTAAACCTCCTACGCATCTCCACCTGGGAAAAAAAGTTCCCCGTAACATGACGTCTCTCTCGATAACAAACAATGTTTACTTTAAATATTTATTTATATACAGAGTGAGTCACTGGCCGCCCGAAATAACTCTTACAATTTTAGTGATAAGAAAAAAATATTTAAAGTAAATATTGTTTGTTATCGAGATGGACGTTATGTTACGGGGAACTTTGTTTTCCAGGTGGAGGCGCGTAGGAGATTTGAAGGTCATTTTTTAAAATGGAACATGCATTTTTGAACATACATATATAATTGTAGCCCTTTCGAAGACAATTTTAACGATTATTCAGTATTCAAAATCATAGACATGAAAAAAGTTGAAAAATTAAAATTTATCGTAAATGTTTCCCAAACAAAATACTCGCGATTTTATTCGTTGAATTAAGAATTCCTTTTATTGTTTTGGACAGTGTCTTGTTGTGGACGGTAATCATTTTGAACATCTGTAGCATGAAGTAATCTAGACCACTGGTCAAATAATAATTATGTATTAATAATAATATTTCAGCTTGATTCAATGAATAAAATCGCGAGTATTTTGTTTGGGAAACATTTATGATAAATTTTCATTTTTCAGCTTTTTTCATATCCACGACCTGGAATACTCGATACCGTTAAAATTGTTTACAATTGTAGGTGTTCAAAAATACATGGTTCCATTTAAAAAATGACAATGACCTTCAAATTTCCTGCCTTCACCTGGAAAAAAATGTTCCCCATAACATGATGTCCCCATGATGTCGATGACAAATAATTTTTACTTCAAACATTTTTTCCTATCATTAAAATTGTAGGAGTTATTCGGAGGGCCGATCTTAAGTGACTCACTCTGTGTGTGTGTGTGTGTGTGTGTGTGTGTGTGTGTGTGAGTGAGTGAGTGAGTGAGTGAGTGAGTGTGTGTGTGTATTAGATTCCCATTGGCGCCATAATGTAAAAGTAAATTCTAATAGTATTTTTAGCGGAGAATATGGGAATAATAGTTAAAAAATTCTACGATCAATAAATATTATTAATCAACAATATTAATGCTAATATAATGTGTAATTTTATGACACTGCATATAGACTATGACGTCAATCAGAACATCGACTAATGAGTAGTGATGTGCTATGACGTCAATCAGAACATCGACTAATGAGTAGTGATGTGCACCGGATGGCAAATCCATGGAAATGAAGTCTCACATCTCTTCTGCTCACTTTCATTTCGCCTGCTGTACCCCTACGGAAGGATTGGTAATTAATCCCATCTGGAAGTGGGAAGACAAAAGAAGTGAGGAAAAGTCCTCCAGATTGAGGGTTATGCTACAGGCTAACACCCTGTACGTGTAAAAAACATCTCAACATTCAGAAATCACAGACTAAGATACATCTTATTATATAATACACATGCAAGATAAATTCATACAAAACAACGTAAGAGATGTGTACAGAGATTTAAATTTCTTTCAAAAAAGGTTTAAACCTTCAAGCAGTATGTGTAAAAAGGCGGATGGATCAATAACTGCAGAAAAAGAAGAAATCAGAAATAGATGGAAAAAATATTTTAAAGAACTGCTCAATGGGTCATTCCAGGGGACCAATTAAAACTATAATATACCACAGAAAGACCAAGATAGTATAGAATGCGACTTACCAACGATGGAAAAAATACACACAGCTGTGAAAACTTAGAAACAACAAACCATCGAGCATTGATAACATCCCAGTCGAACTCTGCAAGAGTGGAGAACAAGCAATAACCGTGACACTGCATAGAGTAATAGGGAAGATATGGAAAGAAGAGACAATTCCAAAAGAATGGGAAGAATCAATAATCTGCCTTATACATAAGAAAGGAAACAAATTATAAAAACTATAGAGGAATATCATTATTATTATTAAACACAACATATAAAGTTTTCACCACGGTGATTAAAAATCGCTTGGAATCCTATGCCGAGAAGATTATTGGGGAATACCAAATGGGCTTCCCTAAAAAATCAACGATGGACTAGTTGTTCACGGTTAGGCAAATACTGTGAAAACGCTGAGAATATAATATTGACATGTACCAGCTCTTCATTGACTTTAGATATGATAACACTGATAGAAACGCACTACAGAACAATGATAGAACTGGGGATTTTATCGAAACTAGTAAGGCTTACCAGAACGTCGAATGTGCAATACAAGAAGTGCAATCAGGATCCAGAGAGAACTCGGAGAAGTATTTCAAACTAACAAAGGACTAAAATAAAGAGAAGCTTAGCGCCGATGTTGTTCAATCTAGCGATGGAAAGTGTAATAAGAAAGATAAAAATAAACGTGAATGGCAATTTACTATACAAATTGAAGCAGTTAGTGGCGTATGCCGACGATATAAATTACCTAGCCAGAGCGCAACCTAGAGCGCCGTACCTAGAAGAAATGTTCGCTAGAAAGAGTGATAGATATAGGATTACGGATAAATGAAAACAAAACGAAGATTATGTTTCAGGACAGAAAATCAGAAAGCTGCACAAATGATAGCAATAAACAACTTCGAGAAAGTAAAAGAGTTTAAGTATCTGAGATCCGTTCTGACATCAAAAAATGCCGAGACAGAGGACGTGAATGAGAGAATCAAAGCGGTGAACAGAGCCTATTTTTCCTTGTTGCCAATAATGAAATCAAGAAATATTCACATAAAGATCCTGTTATATAAGACTTTGATACGTAGCGTTGTTACATATGGGTCAGAAGCGTGGGCTTTGACACAGAAAACAGAAGACGATATCCTGATGATACCTTTGAGAGATATTAAGAAGAATATATGGACCGGTTAAAGAAAATAACATATGAAGAATACTCTATAATTACGAAGTATACCAAAGGTACAAAGCCCCTGTCCACGCATATAAAATTTATGCGTTTACAATGGACCGAGCTTGTAACGTATGAGTGACACAAGCATGCTAAAGAGATTTATGGATGTAAGACCTATAGGTCAACGATCTAGAGGAAAGTCCAAAGCGAAATGGACGGAGTCTCGACGGACGCGCGGGGCTGTTGAACGCAAGGAATTAGAGAACGTACGCTGTAAACTGGTATATCTGGAAGGCGAGGTTGAGGGAGACCCTGGCTCGATACGAGCTGAATCATCGAAGAAAAAAGGAGAAGAAGAAGTTATAGACATACGATTTCGTTTGACATTGTTTACCTTTTTGATAATACCATATTGAAATCAGACGGAATAATGATTGGCTTTTATGTTGTTGGTATTTTTTACGACTTTGAAAATTATTATATTTTTTATGACTTGAATAAAGATTGTTGTTCATGTATTTTTCAAGACAAGTCAAATTTTATAAATCAGAATAGGTTTGAATTATATTTTCTAGAAGTGGAGCCCCCCCCCCGTAGGGGGAAGGGGCGAAACCCACTGTATCCACGCAAGTACTTTGTAAGCCAAAATAAAGTTCTCTCAACAAGGATCAAGGTTAGATATATATAGATTGAATTTTGTTTACTAATAATATTTAGTCGGGGGTGTAGAATTTTTTAAATATTTTTCCAATATTCTCCACTAAAAATACTATCGGAATTTACTTTTACATTATGGCATCAAAGCTATGGGAATCGTGCCATATACATATATACATGTATGTGTGTCTGTATATACAGGGTGATTCTGAACAAACATTTATCTTTAAAATATCAAATTCTTGAATGAATTCTAAGACGATTTTTCCTCTCTTGTAAAATTTTGCCCAGAGCTTAGTTCTTAAACTTTAAAGGAACGAGTACAAGAGGTGCACATTCTCACACACTGATTGTTACACTCATCGCGTATAGCAATCAGCTGACCGCGGCCAGCGCCTTCCGTAATTGCTTACATCACGCCGTCTCTGTCTCTTGTACTCGTTCCGTAATTAGTTAACTATTTTTCTTTATAGTTTAAAAACTAAGCTCCAGGCAAAATTTTGCAAGAGGAAAAATCGTCTTAGAATTCATTTAAGAATTTGATATTTTAAAGACAAATGTTTGTTCACCCTGTATATATATATATATATAGGGTGGCAGGGAATTTTTGACCTTAACGAAGTAAGAAGGTAAATTGATTCAAATTAAGAAGGAAGAACCTCTATTGTTTTGTGATTGTCGGAATAATTAACGAAAAATTAAATAAAGAAGATTGGTCAATGCGCATGGCTAGAAGCACACGATGACGAAGGCGGTCTGAGTGTAACATAATGGCGGCGCGCGGCGAAGCGGTGATTGGGGAGGGAAGGAGTCTTCGCTATGCGCTTACACACTCATCGCTCCTCCCTTCTTCAATCACCGCTTCGCCGCGCGCCGCCATTATGTTACAGTCAGACCGCCTTCGCCATTGTGTGCTTCTAGCCACGCGCATTGGCCGTTCTTCTTTATTTAATTTTTCGTTAATTATTGCGACAATCACAAAACAATAGAGATTCTTCCTTCTTAATTTGAATCAATTTACCTTCTTACTTCGTTAAGGTCAAAAATTCCCTGACACCCTGTATATACACCGTGGCCCATTTTAATCGACGCACCTGAATATCTCCGTTGGTAAGCCGAATACAAAAAAATTGTTCAGACAAAAGTTGTATGGTTTCAAGGGGGACATAAGATGGTGTCATTAGTTTGATCTTGAAGAGCCACGTGAAGGTCACGTGAAAGTCGGCTCCAACTTTTTAAATGGGATACCCTATATGCTTTTGCATATTCTTATAGTTCATCTCGAGAGGTTTCCAAAACACTATAATTAAGTTAGTTTTTATTAAATACTTTTCGAGTTATGAGGTTTGAAATTATTTCTTAATTTTACATAAACCGTAAAATGTATAGTAAAATATTCATTTTTCGATTATTCTACCTTAATATTTTATGTACAAAATAATGAGAGGAATAAATTGGTGTAAAGAAAACACACAGTTGTTTTTAAGAAAAAATATGTAATTGTTAATTGCAAATTACATTTTTTTGTTCGAAACAATTATGTGTTTTCTTTACACCAATTGATTCTTCTCATTATTTTGTACATAAAAGTATTAAGGTAAAATAATCGAAAAATGAATATTTTACAAGATATTTTACGGTTTATGTAAAATTAAAAAATGATTTCAAGCCTCATAACTTGGAAAGTATTTAATGAAAACTAACTTAATTATAGTGTTGGAAAGCTCTTCAGATGAGCTACAAGAATATGCGAAAGCATATAGGATGTCCCATTTAAAAAGTTGGAGCTGACCTTCACGTGACCTTCAGGTGGCTCTTCAAGATCAAACTAATGACATCATCTTATGTCTCCCTTGAAACCATACAACTTTTGTCTGAACAATTTTTTTGTATTCGGCTTACCAACGGAGATATTCAGGTGCGTCGATTAAAATGGGCCACGTTGTATATATATATATATATATATATATATATATATATATATATATATATATACATGTATATACAAATACAGTGTGTTTACAGTATCGTGTAACTTTCATTTTCGCGAATTGGCCGATCTGTTTTAATTAATATCTCAAAATTTTATGTGGTTTATTGCAAAATGGTATAGGATTTTTAATTCAGTTTAGTGATCTACTTATGATTTTTCTTTGTTACACGATACCGGAAACACCCTATATACATATAAAATATAACAAAATGATTCAAAATTTAATTGTAAATTTACGATAATTTGTTTCTGAAATGTACAAATAACACTTACATTTGTTCCGATTGTTCATTGCCACTTTCTTCTGCGACCAATAATTCATATTCTTCTGCTGCGAAACGATCCCAGTCTGAGAGCTGTAGCAAAAATAGAATATATTTTAACATTTGCACTAATAAATAGATCATCGTAAGCTTACTTGCACAGATAATTCATTAATTCATGTGTTTGCTTTCATGTGTGTACACTACTAAGCATCGATTCATTCCTTGAGGTGGGGAGTGTATAGAAGTATACCCATTTCGCCATCAGCGCGATCAATTAGTACAATTTTATGGACTTGATCAAAATATCTCACATTGGGTCGATAAAGAATAACACACGCATACTTTATCTCGACATTTGAAAAAAATATCAAATTATAAATGAAATTAAAAAATAATTTTAAATAAAAAAATATGATTCTAAAATATAACTTTATTTTCATATATTATTTTCTTTTATTAATAGTTATAAATTTACAATTATATTAATATAATAAAATATATGAATATTAATATTTTACGCACACACATACATAACATTACAGAAATGGATAATAAAGAGATAAAGCAGATAATAAAGAGATAAGCAGTTAGAAAGGATAAAAGAAATACTTTTTAGATTATAATTTTAGAAAGATAATTTTCACTTATTCTTTCTTATTTCTATAATGTTATGTGTGTATGTATGGTGCGGTAATATTTATATTCATATATTATTTTATTAATATGATTGTGAATTTATAATTATTAACAAAAGAAAATAGTATATGAAAATAAAGTGTTATATTTTAGAATCACATTTTTTTTTAAATTCAAGGTGATTTTAATTTCAATTATAATTTGATGCATTTTTGTATGTAAGATAAATCATATGAGTGTTATTCTTTACCGATTTTATCGACCCAATGTAAGATATTTCAATCGAAGCGATAAAATCATACTAATCAATCATTGCGCAATGGATATACTTCTATACATTCTCCTTTTCTCAGAGAACGAATCGATGACTGCTAGTGTACACACACACACACACACACACACACACACACACACACACACACACACACACACACACACACACACACACACACACACACACACAGGGTGGGGAAAAAGTATGGAAGCAAACAATTATTTCCGAAACTATTCATTTTTCGACAAAATGTCTTAGACATAATTTTTATGGTATGAAAAGATGTATTATGTGGCATAGACGGCATGACCTTGAAATGACCCTTACGAGCTGCATACAAATAACGTAAAAAATTTCAAATGGAACTCGTCAGTTTTTGTTACAGATTCTTGTAGCTGATGTCGAAACGTTTACAAAACACTGCATATGAGCCCCATTCCCTTAAAAACACTCCCAGTTACGAAACAATTGTGATACAAACAATTTGTATGCACATTGACATTGCTTACTGATTTCGCATCATGACGTTCAGTTGCGTCCACTAATAACATATAATTGTACCTGTTGTCATATGATACACTGTCTATGAGTATTCATAGAATTTTTTTGATTTCTTGATCATCGCTACCTTATTTATTATTATCATTTATTTTATCCTTAAAAAAGTAGTGTCAATTGGCATACAAGTTTCGGATATTGTATTTTGAAAATTTGCTATTTTTGTCGTTTTTTATCATAGGAATTGTTACTGATTTTCATTTCTGTAATTTCAAATGTTATTTTCACGATGGCCCGATTAACAGAACGAGAGCGAATATCGCTGTTGATGATGCGTGGTTGGGGTGAGAATGAAAGAACTCACGATGAAGTTACAGTTTTGTTTAATGAAACTTTTCGAATCGGACAACCGGGCATAGTAAGATCTACCGTTGCTAAGACAATTCAACGATTTAATGAAACAGGTTCCGTAAAGGATAAGCCAAAAGTAGGAAATACGAATTATTACAATTGTTTCGTAACTGGGAGTGTTTTTAAGGGAATGGGGCTCATATGCAGTGTTTTGTAAACGTTTCAACATCAGCTACAAGAATCTGTAACAAAAATTGACGACTTCCATTTGAAATTTTTTACGTTATTTGTATGCAGCTCGTAAGGGTCATTTCAAGGTCATGCCGTCTATGCCACATAATACATCTTTTCATACCATAAAAATTATGTCTAAGACATTTTGTCGAAAAATGAATAGTTTCGGAAATAATTGTTTGCTTCCATACTTTTTCCCCACCCTGTATATATATATATATATATATATATATATATATATATATATATATATAGAATATCCCATTATAACGTATTTGTTTCTTGATTTTTCTAGGATTTCTAAGATTTCTATTGAAAAATATTTTGTAAAAGTTTTGTGATTTCGAGAAGGATATAAAGTAATGTGATTTGAGCTTGGATGAAGGTGATGAAATTATTTCAAGGTCATTTCTATTTTATTAAATGAAACTAATTTATTCTTAATTTGTTTATGTCGATATCTTAATCGATTCCTCACAATATTCCGCGTAAAAAGTTATAAGGATAAAATAGCCAGAAAAAGTTGAATAGAGATTTTATATATTAACTCTTGACATAATTTTACATAAACTATGAAATATTTTGTAAAATAATAACTAATAGATAAATGTTCATCTTTTGTACAAAAAGAAAGAACTTAATTGATGAAAAAAAAAACAATTACTTTTAAGAAAAAATATAAATTTGCAACGAGTAGCTACATATTTTTTTTTAAACAGTTATATATTTTCTTTACATCAATTAGTTCCTCTCATTGATTAAATATTAAGATAAAATATTGAAAATTGAAAAATGAATATTTTACAAAATATTTCATAGTTTATGTAAAATTATATCAACATAAAGTACAAAATATCTCTATTCAATTGTTGGCTAGTCTTATAAGTTTTTGGGATATTGTGAAGAATTGATTTGTACAGGGTGGCTGAAAACTTTTCGCTTTTCCGAAGTGTGAATATAGATTGGCTCAAATTAAGAAGGAAGGTCTTCTACTGTTTTGTGATATTTGCAATAATTAACGAAAAATCAATTAAAGAAGATCGGCCAATGCGCATGGCTAGAAGCGCGCGGCGGCGAAAGCGGTCTCACTGTAACATAATGGCGGCGCGCGGCAAAACGGTGAGGGTTAGGAAAGGGAGGAGTCCTCGCCGCGCTCCTATATATATTCATCGCTCCTCCCCTCCCCAATCACTGCGTCGCCGATTTTCTTTAATTAATTTTTCGTTAATTATTGCAAATATCGCAAAACAGTAGAGAATCTTCTTTCTTAATTTGAACCAATCTATCTTCACACTTTGGGAAGGTGAAAAGTTTTCAGCCACCCTGCATATATTTGAATTAAGCTAATTTCATTTAAATGAATAGGAATAGTCTTAAAATAACCTCAAAAATTTCATCCAAAATCAAATCAATAGCATTATCTTATGTCCCCTTCGAAATCACAAAATTTTTGTATAAATTTAAATATTATTAATGTATAAATTGTATACATTTTTCGATGGAAACTTTTGTTTTCGAGAAATATTAATGAGATATTTAAAATGGGATAGCCTCTACATACACAAAGTGTTACATTTAAATGAAAACACCTAAACATCTAGAAAAATACGCAAAATTACAAATGTATTAAACCCTATAAATAAAATGTTAACAGCATGTTGGCAGATTGGTAGCAGATAAGATCAAAATATGTCAGCAGATTGACATCAGTTATGTTCACATTTAACTTATGTTTTGCCGACAAAGTCTGTTAACATAATTAGACAGCAGATTGGCGGCACAAATCGAGCAGAATCTATTTAAATAATCTACCAGTACATTGGCAGCAGAAATTGAACAGAGCCTGCCGAGAAAATCTGCTTGCAGATTGGCAATAGGAATCGAGTAAGTTCTGCAGCTATGGCTCTGATTTGCCCTATTCTAAGTTCTCTTTTGTTGATAAAAGTATCTCTAAAAGTGGCTTATAAAAGTCTTCTGATTGGCTGTGAACAATTTTTAGAGGCACTTTTATCAATAAAAAAGGACTCAAAATATGGCTTGTTTAAATAGGATAGCTTTTAATAATTGATTTAATCTCAGCGCAAAAACACTTCAATATTCATCAATATTATATAAATGCAATAAAATTGAATATTACAGCCCACACGAAAAAATTTATCTAATAGATATTTAATAAATGTCTAAATGTCTATAGAAAGTCCATATCCTTTATAGATAACTAGTAGATGTATATATAACATTCACATATCTATATCCACTAAGTAGCCAGAAATATCTATTAGATATACAAATATTATCCACATATCTACATTCACACGTAAAAAATACGGACCACTAAATTTTAGCACAATTTTTTGACATCTTTCAATAACAACAAATCAGCGAAAAATGATCGTATCAAGTTGAAATAATACTCAAATAAAAGCTTGAACATATTTTTTAAAAAGCAAAAACACAAATTTAAATTACAAACAATACTTTACAAAAAATATTTTAAAATAACGGATGTTGAAGATAGATTTTGAGAAACAATTTTTTTTTAACTGGTACAAAAATTTTACAAAAATTTTTGTTTCCTAGTACAAAAATGTATGGATTTTTAACACAGATGTCTATATATTACTAGATTGCTAACTTCTTATGTATAAGACGTCTACGATTTCATGTACAAATTTATATAAGGTATCCTTTTTGGCGCATGCGCTTTGATGATACACGATTTCATGTCATGTATCAGTATATCCTAGATCACCCGTACACCTCTTTTCTTTCAAAAACTAAGCATTTTAGAGGAAAACGTTTTCGACAAAAATTGTATGGTTTTGAAAGAAACATAAGATGGTGTCATTGGTTTGACCTTGGATGGCATCGTTAAGGTCAGGTCAAGGACACTTTTAATTTCTTAAATGGAACCACCTACTTTTTATTGCATATTCGTATAGCTTATGTCGAGAGCTTTCCAAAACACTATAATAAAGTATTTTTTCATCAAGTACTTTCCGAGTTATAAGGGTTGAAATAATTGTTCAATTTTACATAAACCATAAAATATCTAGTAAAATATTCATTTTTTTATTATCTTATCTTAATACTTTTATGTACAAAAATAATGAGAGGAATCAATTGGTGTAAAAAAACACATAATTGTTCCGAAGAAAAAATATGTAATTTGCAATTAACAATTACATATTTTTTCTTAAAAACAACTGTGTGTTTTCTTTACACCAATTTATTCCTCTTATTATTTTGTACATAAAAGTATTAAGATAAGATAATAAAAAATTGAATATTTTACTAGATATTTTATGATTTATCTAAAATTGAACAATTATTTCAACCCTCATAACTCGGAAAGTACTTGATGAAAAAATACTTTATAATAGTGTTTTGGAAAGCTCTCGACATAAGCTATAATAATAAAAAATAGGTAGTTCCATTTAAGAAATTAAAGGTGTCCTTGACCTGACCTTAACGATGCCATCCAAGGTCAAACCAATGACACCATCTTATGTTCCCCTCAAAACCATACAATTTTTGTCGAAAACGTTTTTCTCTAAAATGCTTAGTTTTTGAAAGAAAAGGGATGTACGGGTGGTCTAGGACACCCTGTATATGAATATAAATGAACATATACGTATATGTACTATTATATTATCACGATTATATCGGTGCATGCGCAGAAAAGGTCACGTTAGTACATAAAATGCGAGGACATTTTATATAAGCAAAATTTAGGGAATTAACAGTCTAGTAATATATAGACGTCTGTAGTTTTTAAGCTCATTTATTTTCTAATAAATTCATATTTTAATCAACTTTCTATGATCTTTTTTGATAAAGTTATATTGTTTTGAGGAAAGATTTGAATCTGACTGTCTATCTCTATGAAGCACCTTGGATCGAGTTACATTTTAATTTCTTTTTTGAAAAAGTTTTCCGTGATAATTTGTTTCTGAATTGCAGATTTTACAAGGAAAGTTTTATTTTGTAACATTTTCTTCAAAATGATGTAACTTTATTAAAAAAGGTCGTAGAAAATTTATTAAAATATGGATTTGTTAAGAAGAAATAAATAAGTTTAAAAACATTTTTGTACCAAGGAGCCGATTTTCATGAGCAATGCAGCAGTTTAAAAAAAATTATTTTCTATTTCTCAAAGTTCATCTTCAGCATTTGTCATTTTGTAAAACATTTTTTATAACTCAAATTTGACTTTTTTAGTTTTTAAGAGGACTGTTTAATTTGTAACGATGCGTTTACGCACCATTACTATTTGATTCTTTTCTTTCAAATAAATCTATATATTTCGGCTAACGCTTAGCTTCTCTATTTCACCCGTTGATTTCCTGATACGCACTAGCAGCTATCCTGCTTGCAATCGTATACGCTCGCTTGCTATTTCGCTTTCTCGCTCGCTCTTACCGCTTGCGCATGCTGCCTCGCTCACTCGCTCGCCTGACTATTCACATCTCTCTCGCAGTCGTATCCCTACCTGAGCGGCCCGACAGTAGGGGAATCCCCCAGCCGAGTATATAAGCCAGCGCATCAGGGTGAGATTCCGACCAGATCTCGCCCAAGCCGAGGTGTTTCTCGATTCCTGCTGGGAATCAGGGTGTCTCCGGCATCCTGATACCAATCCTGGTCGAAGTGTTTCTTAACTCCCGCCAGGTGTCTCCGGCTTCCTGATACCAGTCCTGGTCGAGGTGTCCCTCGATCCACCGAGTATCTGTGGTTTTCCTGAATCAGTCCGAGACAATATGTCTCCCGATTCACCAGATATTTTCGATCTCCTGTACCTGTCTGACTCGAGATATTATCCGACTCCACGGGGAGTTTCCGGCATCTCTGAGCCGTCCTGAGCCCCGTCGACAGTACGCTAGTCCTAGGTTCCGTGTTTCCACGTCCGTTCCGAGTACCTGTAAGATTTTCTTGATTCCCCGTAGAAATAAGCTCCGTGTTTCCGTGCCGTTTTGTACTTGCAATATACACGCTAGCAGTATCGTAATGATAAGTTCCGTGTTCCTGCGTACCTGCAAGATACCGCTTGCACGCGCCGTGTTTGCCATTTTTATAGTTTCTAATGTTTTCTTACTTCATCTAGTCTATAGTTTTCATAAACTCACAGCGTCAACAGATAAACTGACATTCTCACACACACACATACACATCAGTATTGTCAGGTTTTTCGCGCATGCGCGACAGTAATGGCGGCTAACCAGCGATGTACCACATGTGGAAGATTTGAGGGGTTCGAGGAAAATTATTTGGCATACAGACATATAGTTGAGTGAGACACAATTTATTAAAAGTTTTGCGATATTTCATAAATAATCGTGAGTTATTCGTATAGTGTATGATGAAAATGTGTGCTGTTGATCACCCGAAACAATTTTTTAAGAAAAAATTTTTTCGGACGATCTTCGGCGAAAAACCTGACCCATCTGACAACACTGATACACACCCACTGTAAATATTTCTTGACACAATAAACATATTTTTGTATAACCGTAATGATCGCACAAGTTTGTTTCTCCCCTTCTCTTGAATCTTAACGATCCGACGAGTTGATTCGAAAATCGAGAAAGCGCATTTCAAATTTGAGTTTTATTTCATATCAATACGGTTATTTTATGCTGATTTGTTGCCATTAAAAGATGTTAAAATATTTTACTGAAATTTAATAATTCATTTTCTTGAGTGTAAGTGTATATCTACCAAGTAGTTACCAAAGATATCCAATGGATATTCATATATTTTCATGAGTTTCACGCTTTGCCGCTGGATGGTGAGAAGGAAAATGCCTAACTCTAAAATGGGATCCGTCTAAGACAGTATATAAGACCGCGGCACTGGTCCCGCGAATCATTGCTTATCGGTCAAAAAGTACAATCGGTCAAAATTGTACAAATATCTACAGGATATTGGTTTATATCCTATAGATATCTATGAAACTTCAAATTGCAGACATTTGAATATCTACCACATCTAAGACTGGTTTTCGTATATTTATGGATATCCTTAGTGCCCATGAAGGATATCTAGTGGATATATAATACCAATTACTTTCCGTGTGGGAGTGCATAAGTGCTATAAATGAATTATCAGTTAATTGTAATTTTCTTCAAAGTATAACGTATAATGTAACATATGTTATATCTCATATAAGAATAACGGCTAGTTTAATTAAATTAAATTAATAATAAAATAAATGGTGAAAATAATTTATAAAACTCAAGATATATAATTTATTTGAGAATTAAATTCTTGCTTTATACTTTAAAATAGGCAGTATCACGGATGATATTCTATTTATTCTATTGATTTTAATCAATTTAATATTTTAATCTTACTCTCGTGCTTATATCAATTATCAGAATTATCAAATTAAATTGATTGAAAAATAGTTATTATACTTTCTTTTATTACTTGATTTGTAAAGTTTATATCTATTTCTGATAGAAATTTGATTGCGAGAAAATATATCACATAAATGAAGGTAAGTGAAGGAACTATTGAATGAAATATATGTAGATTCTGCTGCAATTTTGCCATCAGATCATGTCCACAAATCATGTTTAACTTCTATCGTTAATCTGAATCAAATTGCATTGCATAGGTCTTTTTCGATTTCTGTTGCCAATCTGCTATGATAATTCCATATAATTCCTGCTCAATTTCTGCTACTGACCTGTTATCAATTATGTCAGCAATTTTTTTAAACATTTTATTATCATTATCTGATATAACAGGTTTTACATACAATCTGCAATCTTTTTGCTGACAATAATTTGTAACAAACATTTAGCAAAATCTATTAGAATAGATTTGGCTGATTGAGGAACGAAAGTTATTTTATTTTAAAAAGAGATATCTTGTGATTTTGGCCTCATTCCAAATGGAGACGTTTTCTAGATTTCAAGATTATTAATCTTTTTTTAAGTGGAACTATTCTAATTTTTTTACATAAATCGACTTCTCGCAATATTTGGCGTAAAAATTGTAAAACAATCAAATTTTAATATGTGTGATATATTCATTTAATATATTTGTAATATATTCATTTAATATATTTATTGTAATTCATTTTTTATAATTTATTCTTAATATTTTTTATACGCATCGAATAATAAAATCAATCCATTAGTATAAAAAAATGTATTCTTGTTGTTAAAAAGAATATGTAATTTATAATATGTAATCACATATATTTTTTCTTAAAAATAGTTAATTTTTTAAATTATTATTTTAAAAGTTCTAAAATAAGATTGTAAGCAAGGAAGAATATATAAGCGAACACAGTAAATATAATAAGGAATGAGGGACAATGAAATCATTCAGTGATTGTTTATTTTGAAAACGATTCTAAAATTGAATTTCTCAGTAAGATATTTTTCTTCTGCTAGAAAAAAGATTCTAGATTAGAAAAAATAGAATATTTTATAAGGTATTTTACATTATGGGTATATTAAAATATATCAAATTAAAATATACATAAATCTTACAAATCATTTAAGTTTTAACTTCTCTACGCTTATAATTTTTTACCCAAATATTGCGAATTATCTCTCGATTTACACAAAAAAATTAGAATAGTTTCAATTTAAAAAGATTGATAACTTTGAAATCTCAGAAACATATATGTCTTCATTATATGTCTTCATATATATCTTTTATTATTATAAAATCATGCTTAACACAGAACACCTCCTTTAAGACCAAATAACTTTTCTCTAATCTGTTTCTTTTAGGTTTGCATATTTTTTAAAAATATTTAAGTATCTTGATTTGAATGAAACATTTTATACATAAATATATATGTGTACGTGCACGCGCGTGTGAGTATATATGTAAGATCTTTAAAAACTAAGGAAATCTTGTGAACTGGAAAATTCTGATTTAATAAAACTTGATAACACACATGTAAGAAGGTAGGGAAAATAGATAAAGAAATCAGTTACAGTCTAAAAACTTTTCTAAAAAGTGAAATCAACTCTCATATGTAAAGCTTTTTGCTTTTTGTTAGACTTTAGGGTAAATGTTTACTTTACGTCACACAGCTCGAAAAATTTTTATTTTCACACTTGTTGTAGAGGACACATTCTTAAATAATACACCGTTTGAATTTTGTGGTGCTTTCTCTTCGTTCCTGAGATATGCAATTTTGAAGTTTCATACTTACTTATATCATCTTTTCGTTACTTTCTAAATATGTTTATATTTTTGTGTTTACATTTTCCGAGGTCATTTTTCTGAATAACTTTTAAAAAGTTTTTAGCCGTTTATTGTTATTTATTAAATAGTTATTAACAAAAAAAATTTCAAGAATAGATATATAATTTTACGACATCATGTATGTTTAAGAAAAAATATAGGCACACACGCGCGCGCGCGCGCGCGGGGGTGCAACGGGACACATTGCGAAGAGTTCAATCACAATGGATATATATTGTAAGTTGTAAAGCGAGGTCAACCTTGACTATCGGCGAGATGGTTGCGGGAGGGAGGACCAAAGCATGCATCCCCCGCGCGCGCGCGTTTGTGTGTGTGTGTGTGTGTGTGAATGTGTACACATACATTTGTGATATTTTTTAATTGTATTAAATTCCTAGCGACATGGAAGTCATAACGAGCAAACATAAACAAAAAAATATGAACACACGAGGAAAATATAATATCAAACCGTGTTGAACAAATGTAAACAAAAAATATGAACACATAAATAGGATATAATGAAAAGATGACATAAAAGTATGAAACTTCAAAATTGCATATCTCAGGAACAAAGAGAGAGCGCCACAAAATTCAAACGGTGTATTACTTAGGAATATATCTTCTACAATATATGTGAAAATAAAAATTTTTCGAGCTGTGTGACGTAAAGTAAACATTTACCAACAATAGTACCCAAGTATGGTTTATTTTCTCTTCTCATCAGAAGTCTTTGCCTCCATTTCTTTTAATAATTTAATACCTGAAGCTAATGGAGTTGCTACTTTGCACAAATTCATTCCAAATCGTTCGATTATTTCATTTATATAGATAGATAGATAGATAGAGCGTTATTGTTCCCCTTGGGTTTACAATCTTACATAAAGTCTTACAATCCTACATAACAATCTTACATAACAATAACATAACTCTATAACTCTGTATACATCACAATGTCTCGCTCGCAATTGCCGCCTCCCTAACATATTATAACCAATATCTCATCTATAACGCATCACATACATTATTAGCATGAGCGTCATGAGTGCAGATAATTTGTTTTCTCCACCCATAGCTGCTCCGTACATACACACACACTATCTTTGGGCTTCCGTTTCCTCTTGTTTTTACTCTTTTTCAATTTCTTCAATTTCTCTACCTCCACCAATCCTCCCCTATCTCTCATTCACTCTCTCCCTCTCTTCCTCTCTCTCACTCTCTCATCCCCTCTCTCTCCCTACTCCTCTCTCTTCCCCCTCCCCCAGTCTTTCTCTCTCTACTTTCCTCATCCCCCAGCACCCATCCCACATTTTCCTGCCAGCCGCCTACCATTTCCCCTTGCCTCTCACACCCTTCCCACACATGTTCCCATGTCTCTCCTCCCCCCCCACACATCCTACAGACCTTCTATTCCTCTTCTTTCCAATACTTACTTACTCTTACCTCACTCCCTAACCTAAACTTCGCCATCCTTCTCCACCTACTCTCTCTTCAATCCTTCTTCAGGTATCCTGGAATTCCCTCTCCCTTAACCTCCTTATACCATCTATTATATTTCGATTCCTTTACTTTTTTCCATCTTTTCCTTCTTTGCCTATCTTTTTCCCTACTCTCTATTTCCTCAACCCAAGTTTCTTCTTCTTCTCTTCTCCTCTCTATCTCCTCTAACCTTATTCCCCTACTCCCGAAGAAATCCTTCTTTTCTTCCTCTCATCTTGATTTTGTTTTCCCCTCCCTGTATCTTTCCTTTATCTCCTCCTAACACCTCCTCGCCAGTTTTTTTCCCCTCATTTAGTTTCTTTTCGAACGCCATAGCCCTCCTCCCTGCCCTACCCTACAATTTATCCCTTTGCAGTTTCTTCCCTTACTAAATACCTCGGTGTTCTTCCTTCTATCCTCAATATCCACCTCAATATTTCATTTATATATTTTTTTCTGTAAGATTTTTATTGATTCCAGTTTTTCATCTTTTTCCACTTGTATCCCCAGTATTTCATTTACAAGGCTTAAGTCTTTCATTTTGAAAACTTTACTTAACTCTTTAGTTAACTCTAACTTAACTTTATGTAAGGCTTCTATTGAACTCGAAGCTAAAACTAAATCATCTATGTAAACAACTATTATTACATTATAGCTATTAATATTGCCAGTATAAACACAAGGTTCTACTTTGGATATACTAAATCCAATTTCTTTTAAATTTTGCTAAGTTTATGTTGCCAAGCGCGGTCGGATTGTTTTAAACTATAAGACGATGTAGACGACATACTTTATTTTTATTTTGCTCAAACATTGGAATTGCTCCATATATTGTCTCTAATAAATCTCCATGTAAGCTGTAATTACATCTATTTGATGTACACGCACCAGCAGGAATGGTGTCCCGCTATGCTTGTGTTGACGCTCACTAACGTCACACTCACACAAGCGAAGCGTGCATGTACGCGAGCCGGGTAGCGGGAGAGAAAGTGGGGGTAGAGTAGTGGGGGGCATTCCGATGCTCCGTCCTTCGCGCACGGCACAAGAGTGAGAGAGAAAGCACTATAAGACGTGATACCGAGTTAGAGGTGTCCGATAGCCATCTCTCTTTCGCTCGGCGCTCGAACGAGAAAATACGAGCGAGACAGCTATATATCGCACGGGATACTGCGCTGTCTCTATACGCGTCTCGCGCACTTTAATATCGATATAGATATATTTTTCATTTCTTTTTTTAACGGAGTTAAAATGCGATTAAACCGTGTATAATTTTCTCTTTATATAATATATTTATTATTTAATTTAATAAAATGAATACGCCGCGGTGCACGCGGTTCAATCGCATTTTAACTCCGTTAAGAAAAGAAATAAAAAATATATCGATATCGATATTCGTGAGTGTGACGTCAGTGAGAGTCAATACAAGCATAGCGGGACACGGACGGGATCCGATAGCCCACGAGTGTTGCTAATTAGTCAGTTAGAACATTAAGACCTTCTGATTGGTCAACAGTGCTGGTTACCTTAAGCATCGGATGATATGTGTGGTTGTGTGCTATCCGGCTTGTGGACCAACGGGACTCTCCCGCGGGACACCATTCCTGCCGGTGCGTGTACATGATAATCTATTTCTATACCTATTGCTAAGAATGTTCTTATTGTTTGTATATGCACGACAGGAGTATGAACTTCTATATAATCATGTCATGTTTTTTCACATCCTTGTGCAACTAATTTAGCCTTGTATCTATCTATTTTTCTGTTTTCACATTTTTTTATGTGAAACACCCCTTAGAAGAGATTATTTTCATATATGACTTTCTATTAACTAAATCCCATGTATTACATTTTAATAATGAGTTATATTCATCTTTCATTGCATCTATCCATCTTTCGATAAATATACTCATAATAACTAGGGATGGGCGATGTACGAAAAAAAAATCGATGCTAAATTAATCGATTTTTGAATATATCGATGTTGATTAATCGATTACTAACAAAAAGAATCGATGAATCGATTATTTTTCAAAAAAAGTGTTTTTTAAGGAGGAATTACACGAATCATCCATATCAAAAGTTAATACATCTAATACACTTTAATTCATAAATCTGACATTGCGAAAAGTACTTTTAGCTTTCTTAAATATAAAATTACTATTTAATTTGTAAGTGGAAGCAAATATTTGGTTTGTAAAATTACAATTTGCATTTTTATGAATTTCTTTGTACAATCATTATAAAAAAGTTTGGTAAGTTTAATATAAGATGATATTAACAATTTTGAGATTATATTCTATAGATTAAATCTTTACCTTTAAAAATCTCATTGTAGACGACGCTTTATTACAATGAGATATTTTGATAAGAAAAAAAATAAAACTTCGATGTCTGACATACAGAATCGAACATCGATACATCGGATAAAGAAAATATCGAACCGATTAATCGATTATTAGAAAAAAACTATCGACCATTGCGATTAATCGATAAACATAGCCCATCCCTAATAATAACGGACCTAGCCCTAATGACCTTGACCTTCACATATGTTGTCAAGCTTACTGTTATGAGTATCCACCGAAAATTTTTAAGCGTCGCTCGTCATTTATCAAAAAGTTATTAACAAAAAAGTTTACTAAATAGAACGTAATATTTGTGACACCATATACATTTAATACAGTGTGTCCTACCACATTTATTTGTTATATGTAGTAAATTGAATGGGTGGGGGGAAACGTAGCTCCTCCCCTGAATATCTTCAAAGAAAAATTAACATATTATTTTTCTGTAGATAACTTTCTTCCTGTTTACCGTATTCCTACTATAACTTACTGTTTATTTATGTCTTTGCTAATATAAATAAAACGATAGAGACTATATCCTTTCAGATATAATTTGTCACAACAAATCTCTCTCAGTTGATCTTCACCATTCTTAGTGGCTAAATAGAAATTAATACTGCTTTATTTTCTGAATACATTTCTCATTCGCTTAGAAGTAAAAATAGGCTTTTTAATGCAAAGTGAGATTTCATATGAGTTTACAGTGTAACCAGGATTGCCACCTCAGACTTTCGGTTCGCCCGGAGGTAAAGCAAAAAAAAACCTATTGTATTTCCACGTACATTTCTTAATCTCTTAAAATTTATTTTCTATATTACACGGCTTACAAAATCATTGTTTAAAATGATTACTCTAATTTTATTATTATAAAAATTGAAAAGAAACAATATTATTGGAACTGCAACATATTTTTACGCTTATTTCTTCACTTTAAAGTTGTACTTTTTATTACTTATTGCACATTTTAATAATTCTACTTGTTCAGGTTTTGTTATATATTTGTAGAATTCTCCGCAATTCATTTTATAGTTTATTTTTATACAAATTTCCGCTTTTACCGATTCTACTTTTAAGCGATTTCGTTCATCACTCCATACATTATTCATTATAGAAAAAATTCCTTCTACGTATCTATTATTTACCGGTATTGATAAAATACATTGCACTATTTTCAATCATTTCATTTAAATTATCATCTTTATCACTGACTAAAATTTTTTTCCATTTCTCATTTAATGTATCGATGTTGTTGTTTATAAAAGATAATAGATTGTTTACAACATGTTTTTCATTATATAATTTGTCTTCGTTAATAATTATATTAAAGAAGTTGCCATGTCTAGAACATTTTCATAATTAAAATTATTACTTTTTAAATTGAAAATTTCTATTTTTTTATAAATACATTTATCATAATCATATCACTTTTCAAGGTAATTTAATGTTATTTTGTAAACTTCTATAGCTTCATTAATAAATTCATCTTTTTTTATTATATATGTTAGTGCAGAATGTACAGTAGATCCAAAAAACTTATCTTTTATTTCGTTTCTAATTTTTGTTTTAGAGAGCTCATTATTTCATCTCTCTAATTCAATGCATGTTAAATTATTTTTTTCCGTTAAATGATTTTGTCATTAAATTCATGTAATGATGAATGAAATATAAATATAATTCTGGATATGAAACATATTTCAAGTTGTACTCAATTTCATGTTCATCTTCATTAACAAAATCCCAAATTACTTTACAATGCTCTTTTCCTAATTCTTTAAAATACACTTTTATCGCAGGCCAGGAAGAAAGTAGTCGTTCAACAGCTTGAAATAATGATAACCATCTTATTTGAGAATATCTTATTACTTTTTTATATTCCATTTCTACAAAATCAAAACATAATTTTAATTTTTCTACTTTTTTAGCATTGCTAAATTCTGCATAAACTTTTGCAACTAAATTTTCTACATCATATGATAAAGCTTTTATTGCATGCCGAGCTGCATTATGCAAAATATGACAATGGCAATTTCCTTTAATTAAATTATTATTTACGCTTGACTTTAAATTTTGATATACAGAATTATTTTTTTCCACAGTTCACAGAAGCATTATCGGCTCCATAAGCCACTACATTTTTTATATCTAAATCATTTTTTTCAATGGATAATTTTATTCTTTTTGTTATTGCTTCAGAGATTTCATCAGCATCTTCATAAAAATCTATGATTTTATGTTGCAGTCTCTTTTCCTTGTGGAAATAACGAACGACAAGCGGAAAAAATTTTTTATTTCCTTTATTCTTTGCATCAATCGAAATAGAAAAAGGCAAATTTCGCATTTCTTCTAATACCATTTCAATAGATTTAGGGCAAAGTACATTTTCCACAATAGATTGCACTTTCGTTCTTCCACAAGAAATTTTTGAACATATAGCAGAATCCTTAAAAATTTCATTGTTTAATTTTATTCCGCATTCTATACTTAAAATAACTATGATGATGGCTTAATCCATGATATATTTGTGTGACTTCAGCCGCAGCTATTTTTAAATTTTCATTTTTAAAATTTGATGTAGATGGAAATATATTTGTTAAAATTTGATTGGTTAATATTTGAGAATTTGCTTTTCCATGTTCTTTGCTAGTACAATGTTTTCTTACAGCTTTTTCTTCATCTTATTTTACGGTGAACTTTGTAGAACACAATGTATATTTAGCAGTATGTATCAATTTTACTTAGCCAATTTTTTATTCTTTCCGATTAAGCCAATTACCTTGAAATTTTATAAAATACTTCTTAGTTTTTTTTTCTTTTTTAATTCAGGAGAATTCATCTTATTGTTAATTTTATGAACCAATTTAATCTGTTTAAAAAATAAATAACTAATTAAAAATAATTTTAATACGGTGTCAAGCGCAAAATTGTACCTTAAAAAAGTATAAGAAATATGGCACACATTAATTTGCATGGCAATCGAATATAAAAATAATATAAAATTTTCTTGTTCTTACCTTAAAGAAGTAGATAATTTTAGATTTATTCAAAATTGTATATGTTTACAATTTTAATGGAAACAATTCCCAATATTAAAAATACGAATAATTATAAAATCAAAAAACGGGATAAAGCGAGAATAATACGTGAAAGATGTAGTACTAGTACTGCGTAACTGCGTATTGCCGAATAATTACTCTTACGGTTACTGGTTACTGATTACTGCCTGCATGATTCGTTTTTGTTTTCAATAGTTGATCGACGGTTTTCAAGAGTTGACGATCGACAATGCTGCTAAGAGTATTAAAAGTGCCCGCGCTTACCGCATGTCTTGCAAGTTTGCAAGAAAGAAAAAATTGAGAAGTATTTTACAAAATTTCGAGATAATTGATTTAAATATGCGAGGAAAAAAAACAATAAAAAAACATTATATACTAGGATTATGAATTAATTTTGAGGGATTTACAAATGGCGTAACTTATGCTATATCGCATCGAACACTTCTGTAACTATATTCATGTTAAAGCTCTGTCATTAGGCTTTACTTTTTATTATGTGTCATTTTGCTGAAGTGTAAACAACATACTTTTTCTCAGCTCCAGATGTCGAATTACGAGCCAACAAAACACCATTTGCGGGAAGTTTTACTTTTCCTGTTTAATTCAAAGAAAAGTGCAGCTGAAAATCATCGAGTGCTGTTGGAAACTTACAGTGAACATACTCCATCGATAAAAACGTGTGAGTATTGGTTTCAAAGTGATGATTTCGATACAGTTGACAAAGAACGCCCTGATCAACCGAAAAAGATCGAAAATGAGGAATTGAAAGCATTACTCGACCAAGATTCATGTCAAACGCAAGATGAACTTGCTGAATCGTTGAATGTTGATCGCACAACAGTTTCCAAACGTTTAAATGCACTCGGTATGATTCAAAAGCAAGGAAATTGGGTGCCATACGAATTGAAGCCGAGAGATGTTGAACGGCGATTTTTCACGTGCGAACAATTGCTTCAACGACAAAAAAGAAAGGGTTTTTTGCATCGTATCGTCACTGGCGATGAAAAATGGATACGCTACGATAATCCTAAGCGTAGAAAATCGTGGGGTTTGCCTGATCATGCATCAACATCGACGGCAAAGCCGAATATTCATGGTTCGAAGCTCATGCTCTGTATTTGGTGAGACCAGCTTGGTGTTGTGTACAATGAGCTACTTCAACCGAATGAAACCATCACTGGTGAACGCCATCGAACACAATTGATGCGTTTGAGCCGTGCATTGAAGGAAAAACGGCCGCAATTCGAGCAAAGACACGATAAAGTAATTTTTCAACATGACAACGCTCGACCACATGTTGCTCGTGTAGTCAAAAAATACTTAGAAACACTGAAATGGGATGTTTTCCCACCCGCCATATTCACCAGATATTGCTCCATCGGATTACTACTTGTTCTGATCCATGGAACACAGCTTGGCTAAGCAGCGTTTCCAATCTTACGAAGATACGAAAAATTGGATCGATTGGTGGATAGCATCAAAAGATGAGTTGTTCTTTCGACGCGGAATCCGTATGCTGCCAGAAAGATGGGAAAAAGTAGGGACTAGCGATGGACAATACTTTAAAAAATAATAATGTACACAATTTTTCACAATAAAGCCTTGAATTTACAAAAAAATCCCTCAAAATTAATTCACAGTCCTAGTACTATTATACAATACTAACAAGGAACACAGCGAAACAAGTTCTCAAACATTAACTAACCAAGTTTTAACAAATATATTTGCATACAATTTTAAAAATAAAAATTTAAAAATTGCTGATGCTAAAGTTATACAGATATATCAGATTAAATCATCATCACAGTTATTTAAATATAGAATGTCTAAATTTACCGTTATTTATTGCTTAATTTTAAATTTTTATAACAAAAAGAAAAAATTATTTTAAAAAATTAAATATTTTGGAGCGCGGCTAGGAGATTTTCTTTCTCGATTGGATATCCGGAGATTTTCTCTTTCGCCCGGAGACTCCGGGCCAAAACCGGAGAGGTGGCAACCAGGAGTGTAACCCGCATCACACTCTACGGTGTTGTGCTCATCGTTTTCATACGGAAGGCCAGTCGGAAGCCAGCATGCACGCGAATACCTCCACCGGCACTTATTCGGTCAGCGAGCGACCTTTCATGGATCCTCCATGGCAATCAGCATTGCATCCATCAAGTGAGATACCAACATCTGGAGTCGCGTATCACTATTAAAAAGCAGCATTAGGTGTGAGGTCTGGATAGCTCAGTGGTCTAGAGCAGTTGCCCGGAAAGCGAAAGGCTGGGGTTCGATTCCTGATCCAATTACTTTCATATACACGCCTCATATATTCTTCTAGTCTGTGAATATTGTTTTCTAGCAATTATTCGTTAGGCTGAAAAATGTGTGAATGCTCTCTCCACAGGATATGCGTCAATGCCGTTGCCACGGATGGATTCTATCGCTCGTTCAAATGGGTTGGATCAAATGGGCGTAAAGACACGTCCGACCTCCTCCCGACATACACCTCTATCTTTTTCTGGAGGCGGAACATACTGTATCTACACATATACTTCCTAAGATGAAGCAAAATTTACTTCTAATGGAGATGAAGATTAAGTAAACTTTGCTTCATCTTGAAAAGTACATGCGTGGACAATGTGTTCCGCCCCCCTGGGAGGCTCCACTTTCAGAAGATATAACCTAACCCAATCCGTGTTTGTGATGTGAGATGCATTTCACTTTGCATAGAAAGTTACAAATCTATGTGAAATTATGTAATAATTGATCTTTCTTTCGATAAAAGTATTAATGAATTTATGAAACTATTTTTGTTTATATCTTTTCAATAAACAATGACCGCCGACTGTCGCTGATTCAGGTATGGTGTAGGATGGATCTCATTTTGTATAGAAAGTTAAAATAATTTTGACCTTCTTAGAAGTCAAATCAACATTGCTTACGGATTCGTATAATCGAAATTAACGTACATTGTGTCTAAAAATTCTATAAAATTTGTAAAACTTTTTCTTAATAACTTTTTAATAAAGGACGAGCGATGATTGAAACATTTCAAATGTTACTGAGGACAGGGACCTTAACAACATATATAAAGATCAAGGTCATTAGCTGTGTCCGTTATTATACATATTTACTCATCTGTCTTTATCAGATCTTTTTAACATGGCCTCTATTGTTTTCAGATGTTTTTCTAAATTACCTATTGTGATATTTGCCATATGATATTATTTTTTAGAACATCCTGGGTTTCCTCTTCTAAAATAATTTTAGGTCTCCCTCTGGCTCTTTTGCTATTTTCAGGAATTGAAACTTCTTCTAATATATCAATTTTATATTCGTAAGTATTAGAATCTAGAGTCTCTTCTACATTTTCTTTCTTACAATTTACTTTCTTCTTAAACGAATTATTTATTATCTACATTTTCTATTATAATATTTCTGTTTCATCTCTAACATCTACATTAGATAACAAAAAAAAATCTACAGGTATATACAGGAAAATGTTTAAAAATTCAAACGACAAATTTTCAGAGATTGTCAGGGGCACCATAAGAATCATTTTTTGCAAATAAACCTGGGGTCGGAAACGTGTCATTACATCGCTAAGGCATACGAAGTGTTCGAAAGAGTCGGAACCTCGAAATATCACAAAAAATAGAAGTTTCAAAAAATTGTTTCAAACAAAAGTTGTAGGGTGTAAAAAAATCTTTACTGGCGCCATGTGTTTGACCTTGAATGCCGTCGCCAAGGTCACGACAAGGCCACCTTGAATTTTTGAAAATGGAATCCTCCACTTTTTATTGCATATTCTTGTAGCCCTTCTCGAGACCTTGTCAAAGTACTAATTTTACCAACTTTAAACCGTTTCGAAGTTATTCAGGCACCGATCTTGCCTTCATCAGTTGGATCAACCACCGATCTTGCCATGGTTGGCTAGATCATCTTCCAATCTGGGAATCGAATTTGTGTTTGGAATTTAATTCCTTGACTCTATTGCCACACAGAAATTTTCGTAATCTTCAAGCAGACTGCTTAATAACATAATTGACTGCAATTGGGTGAGATATTATTTCTGCATCTTCCAATAAATTAACATTTTATTAAAACTTATTTATATATTGTGATATTGACTCTGATGCATTTTTTTAGGTTATACAATTGTCTATGTAAGACTGCTTTCTTTTCTAGACCTTTGAAGACCTTCCTCTCAGAACTGTGAATTTTCGCTAATTCAGCTCATGCTTGTTTAGATGTCGTGACTTTTCTTATCTGTCCTAATTCTGTCTTTGATATGCTTAATGTAATGAGTGCGAGTGCCTTTTCATCTTTGATTGTCAATTCGATGCACTTGCTTCAGTCTCTAGTCTTTCGATTTTTCCACTTGTATAGCCCCAGAGATCATTAAAGATTAGCACACTTTTCATCTGCATTTTCCATGCCTCATAATTTCCATCGATTAGCTTTTTGATATGCTGCATATATATTTTCGATATACTGCTATGCATTTTTTACACGGTTGATCGGTGATTCTACTATTCATTTTAATATATATTTTTATACTTTGTACTTTTATACTTTGTATATTTATCTTCTTTCTGTATCTAGGCCCATAACCTATTAGATAGATACAATAGTGCGCAGGTATGGTTTATTTTCCATCTCTTTTCATCAGAAATCTTTGCCTTCATTTCTTTTGATAATTTAATACCTGAAGCATCGAAAGCCTAGAAAACCGTTATATGCATATAACGGATGCAGATTGGGCTGGTGACCAAGATGATCGCAAATCTTGTTCGGAAAACCTATATGTACTAACCGGAGAACCAGTAAGTTGGTTTTCTAAAAAACAAACATCAGTTGCGCTTTCACAATGGAAGCCGAATATATAACTATTTCCGAAACGACAAAAGAAACTATACATTTGCGAAGATTAATTAAGGAAATGTACGACGATGAATACGTATATAATCCAACAGATACATTATGCGATAACTAAAGCGCAATTGTATTGTATGAGTAAAGAGAATATACTTCATCAGAGAAGTATATCGAAATAAGATGTCATTTCACTAGAGATACTCAAAACAAAGGTCTAATTGATATAAAATTTATTTCTATAGATAAAAATGGATATATTAACAAAACCATTACTATAAACTATACACGTAAATTGCGTTCGTTTATTAAATTTCACACAATTAATTCAAATATAGATATATTCAGATAGGGGAAGTGTTAGAGATATCGTAATATACAGGGTGGTTGAAAACTTTTCGCACATTCAAAGTATGAAGGTAGATTGATTCAAATTAAGAAGGAAGGTCCTTCACTGTTTTGCGATATTTGCAATAATTAACAAAAAATTAATTTAAAAAAATTGACCAATGCGCGTGGCTAGAAGCCTTCGCCGCGCACCTATACATTCATCACTCCTCCCCTTCCCAATCACCGCTTCACCGCGCGTCGCCATTATGTTACAGTGAGACCGCCTTCACCGCCATGCACTTCTAGCCACGCGCATTGGCCAATCTTCTTTATTTAATTTTTCGTTAATTATTGCGACAATCACAAAACAATAAAGGTCCTTCCTTCTTAATTTGAGCCAATTTACCTCCTTACTTTGTTAAGGTCAAAAATTCTCTGACATCCTGTATATGTTGCTGTTCTCTTTATTATAATATATATTCTCTTTATTATATATTAATTTTAGTTTGTTTCTAGTTATTTATCGGCACATTTAATTTTATGTTTTTGCCTATGTTCATTGTTATCGATCAAAATTTATGTAACCTTTTGGTTCACACATATGTGTGAGAATAACCATTGCACAATAAAGAGAGATTAAGTACACATAAAGAATCACTTCTGCATTAATTTACAACTTTATCTCCCATACCTGTGTACTATTGTTTGACATTTTCCTTGTCACACTTTCTTTGTATTCAAAATTATTCGAAATATTAAAAAATGGTTTTCGTAAAATCTCATGATAAGAATATTTTTATTTAACAAAATTTTAAAATAAGTTTTAAAAAAATTTTTTTAAATTGTTTTTTAAAAATTGTATTAATGTAAAATTTTAATTTTATCATCTAAAAAAAAACCAACATTAGCTTTTTCAAAATTATTTAATTTTTGTCTTAAACATTTTTATGTAAATAAACGATATATATATATATGAAACTATTTTAAAAGGCAATTTCTACTGACTATTATATGAAACTATATAAATAAGATATAAAAATATATAAACGTTATAAATATTGTACTATAATATGAACAAATATTGTACTATATAATTTATACTCAGTATACTTGTATATGTATAATCGTAATTTTTATAATTTTCGAATTAACAAAAATAATGTCTGCAATTCAAATATTATTAATCAAAAGTCTAACTACATAGGCCTGCGAAATTTTAGATTTGGTTAGTTACAAAAAGCAGAGGAGGTGAATCTGATTTTCTAACGCTGAAAACGAATCTAATCGCAAAATTTCTCTAGCGCGTCAGGTTTTTGAGTAATTTGTGGATAAATAATCCAAAAATTACTATTTCGGCAAAATTCATGAATTTATTAGGAGGGAATCTAACTTTTTGAATTATTTCTGTCAATCATACAGTATTAATTTTCATCTTTCAAATCCATTTTCGATTGCCGCTGCATGGTTATTTTTTGGTAAGTTATAAGAGAAAGGTGGGGATGTATGTGGGAAGAGGTCGGACGTGTCTTTACGTCCATTTGATCAACGAGCGACAGAATCCATCCGTGACAATGGCATTGACGCATATCCTGTGAAGAGAGCATTCACATTTTTCAGCCTAACGAATAATTGCTAGAAAACAATATTCGCAGACTAGAAAAATGTGAGGCGCAAGTGGCTGAATCGGGAATCGAACCCGAGTCTTTCGCTTTCCGAGCAACTGCTCTAGACCACTGAGCTATCCAGACCTCACACCTAATGCTGTTTTTTAACACAGTGATACGCGACTCCAGAGCGATGTTATCTCACTCGATGAATGCAATGCCAATTGCCATGGAGGATCCCTGAAAGGTCGTTCACTGACCAAAGTGTCGGTGGAGGTATTTGCGTGCATGTTGGCTTTCAACTGGCCTTCCGTATGAAACGGTACTGACGAGCACAACGCCATAGAGTGACCACATTCCCCTTTAGTATATACTAAAATCCTCACTGTACCAAATAGCAGTGACGAATGGACCCCAAGATAGGGCCGGAGCCTCCTGATCATGCATAGTCTTCCAATAAACCATTTTAATTCAACCGTATTACCTCTTTGTCTTATCACAAATTAAATTTGAATAAAAACATAAATTTTTGAACGCCACCTGTCATTTTTTGAAATTAAAAATGGCGCATTCAATATGGCGGACAGAATCACAATAAAAAAATATAAAATTTTAAAAAATTTATAAAAATGTGTAATAACTGTATTAGAAATATTTTTACATGATTTTTTTGGACAACCAAACGTACCTAACGTACATATGTAAGCCTTTTCAAATTTCAAGATGGTGAATCTGCCATATTGATGTTTACGTAAATTTTCTTATAACTTCATACTTGTATATTTCAGCGAAAAAAAACGTGCAGCAGCAATTGAAAATGGATTTTAAAGGTGAAGACTAGTACTATATGATGCCATTGACAAAAATATTTAAAAAAATTTGATTCTTTCATAATAAATTTATGAGATTTATAAAATTCATGAGATTTATAAAATAAAAAGATATATTCAATTACCGAAATTGCCATTTATGGACTATTAAACGATAAATTATTCGAAAACCTAACATGCTGCAGATTCTACGGTCAGATTCGTTTTCAGTATCAAAAAATCTATCAGATTCACCTATTCTGCTTTTTGTAACTGACCCTCGCAGATCTGTGCTGTGTGTTGAATTTAAGAAATGTTTTTTCCTGAATAAATATTTAAGAAAATGAGTAAAATTAATATATACCTCATGACCGTCAGCGTCGTGATCTCTCGTTGAAGCGAAAGGATCTCTTTGCTCGTGATCCAAATATTTTTCCAAATTAAAGAAAGTATCAAAGAAGATGGACGTCATTTTACATTTTTTTAAGTCATTCAATGATATCTTGCCTGGTGTTACTGGATGAATCATATCTAACATCTGAAGCATATTATATTTTTTACATTTTATTATAACATTCTTATCTTATTCAATTCATTCGTATTCATAGTTGATATTTCAATATTATTCTAAAATATTCGAAACTTAAAACATAAAACTATAAAGACATATAGATATACTCTAAAAGACTTATATTTTTTTTACCTGACAAAGGCAATCCTCAAAAGGCAATGTTTCCAAACCAATCGCTTCCATTCGACGTAACTGCTCTTCATAGAAGTATTCTAATTCATACATCGACAAATAACCATCACCGTCAAGATCCATGCATCTATCAACGAAAAATCATAAAAAAATATTAAAAGAACATAACTAAATTCTATTATCTATGATTATATTATTAATGCGGAATAATTACCTAAACCAATATTCAGTGGCAGTGGGATGGTTTTTATCTTCTTCACTAAGAAGAAACCACACAAATTCCGTATAACTCATCTTATCTTCTAATTGTTGTACATTATTACCGCTCTTTATTTTACCACCCCTTGTCACAGCACCACTAAATATTCGTTCGATCATTCGAGTTGATAATGCTGAAAATAATTTGATAAATCATATTTGATAAAAATTCAGTGGAAGTAAAATTTGCGTGTATTATATTCAATCACGAAATATATTTTCTCACCATGATCATTATGCCTTGTTAAGTCCATTTTATCTATGAAGAGATCGTGATCGCGATCCAATTCCCAGAATTTACAATATATTACATAAAAATGTTCATAACTAAAATAGGCTGTAACTTGATTGATATCTTCCTCTTGTTCAAGTATAGCAATCACTGCTAACAAGTTGCTTCTTCTTAATTCTGCTAATGAAATTTTGCCACTCCAACTTCGATTTACACAATAAAATATCCTAGCAATCACCTACAATTATATTTATATGTAAATATCTGTGAACAATTAGTTTTATTTATAATTTATATCAGAACATGTAACAATTTTTTTGAAAAAATTATGACTAAATTATTTTGGAAAAAAATATAAACTAAACGTAAAATTTTTAAATTATTTAAATTTGAATTTGTAATCAATGTGTTGAATTATTTCAAAATTAAAATCACAGTTATAAAACTTTTATTAGTTTTAGGAAGTTTTTTATATTAAGTTAGGAAGTTTTTTTTATTAATAATTAGGAAGATTTTTTTATTAATTAGAAAAAGTAATTTTAGATTGATATTAAATTGTATGAATTTATCGTTTAATTGCAATTTAATCTCCAAAATTTTGAATAGATTTTGATCTCAATCCAAAAAATTTCGAATCAGATAAGAAATAAAATATGTTATCCGTACGAACCGTATGCACATAGCGGGAATGGAATTCCGTAGCTTCTTTTAAGAACGTCAATCCCGGATGCGTTTCTACTACATCTTGTACAAGTGGGATTAAATCCTCTGGAAGTATATTGTTTCGAAGTTTCCGAGTGACAATTCTAATGAATTTACTAGCTACATCGTGATGAATAATTGTTAGCCTGCAAAAGTGGTATAATATTATACAATATTATGTTATATAAAATATTATTTATTAATAAAATTTATCAGATGCACAATTCTTTGCTGATAGACACAATATTTATTCTATATTCCGCGAAGGAATCATGTAAAATACAATATTTGTTTGTCACTTTTATTATTTTATCTTATTTCTTTTTTCTAATAATATATGAATAAATGCTGTACAAGTCGATAAATAGATTATTATGAAAAATCATTTTACATAATATATAAACAGGTTAATAATATATAAAACGGTGTTCAAAAAAAGGCCGAAACATTGGGAAAACTCGAAAAATGTAAGTTTTATAAAAAAATATTTAATACAAAAGTTATAAGTTTTAAAAAAGCCTATTTATTAGAACTTTATCAATTTCATCTTAAAACAAATTGATCATGAATTTTTTTAATTGAATCCTCTATCAAATTGATAAATATTAATATAAAAAGATCTAATTTTACACACAATAACTGTAATCTTAATATTAATCTTAATAAACATTGTTATAATTCTGAATAATATCCTCCAAAAAATTTTACTCCTTGTTTATTAATAAGATATAGACAATGTAACTCCATGTAATGCAACTCTATGTAGAAGTTCAAATGTAAATTGTTAATGACGAATTTGAATAGAAAATTTATATGAATTTATTATTCAAATTGTGTATCACAAAGCTATGTCTACTCTCTGTGCCAAAAATTCAGATAAATCGAATTAGATTGGATTTATTCTATTACCATTCTTCGAAAGACAATGGCAAATCATCGAGAATATCGCAAGAGAACTCCTTTAATTTCGGAGCATAATTTAAATTGTAGGTCTTATGTTTGTAGAAAAATTATAAAAAGATGCATATTACAAGTGTGTATAGAGGAGTTACTATTCTATGAGAAGCGATGTATATGTCCTAGAAAGAAAAGAGGAAAAGAGAAAAATGAAGATGGAGAGGGAGTGAAGAGAGGGAGGGAAAGGAAAAGAGAGAAAAAGAAGGAGAAAGAGAGACGAGAGAGGGAAAAAACGAGAAGGAAGGAGATAGAGAAAAAAAGGAAAAAGGAACGAGAGAGAGCAGGAAGGAAGGAAAGAGGATAGAAAGAAGGTATCACTATTTGTTACTTATTGTGCCTCTGCTTAAAGCATTGGAAATGATCGAGAATTTGATTCCCGAAGGTAATTATCTAGAAGAATGGCAACCTCATCGATGACTTTGACCTTGACATACGTGGTCAAGGTCATGATCCTGAGTAACCTCCAAAAAGTTTTAGTTGGCGGTCATTGTTTATTAAGAAGTTGTGAACAATTGAAATTCACGTAAAGATCCATTTCCAAGCAAAATTTTACATAATTTTTCAACTTTTCATGCCAAACGACGTACACACACACACACGCGCGCGGGGGTGCAGAGAGCCCCTCCCGCATCACCCCGCCGGTAGACAGGATAGACCTCGCTTTACAACTTACAGCATGTATTGATTGTGGCAAAGCGAGGGCCACCTTGCCTACCGGCGGGGTGAAGCGGGAGGAGGGCCAAAGGCCCTTTTGTAGCCCCCGCTTGTGTATGAGTCCAGACTATATAAAACAGAACAATTATTTTTATCCTTTTTCAGCTTATATCTCGGAAAGTATTTGAGTCCGACCCTCATATATATATATATATATATATGTATATATATATATATATATATATATATATATATATATACAATATATGAAATTATTCGGGAAGACCTGCCCTACAACATATTTAAAAATAAATCAAATCGGAGCGGGGGCCCCTTTTATGCATTTACCCATTACGTATTTAATACATGTTTTTACTATATTTTTACTACAGAATTAAATTGTTAGTAACTTCTTAATATACGTCAATAATCGCCAACTAAAACTTTTCGGGGGTTACTTAGGATCATGACCTTGACCACATATGTCAAGGTCAAAGTCATTGGTGAGATTGCCGCTCTTCTAGATAATTACCGTAAGTTTATTTTAATAAAATATTAGAGCTTACATCCTAGTTGATGTACGGTAAATGTTTACTTTAGGTTATACAGCTCGAAAAAATTTTATTTTCTCATATGTTATAGAGGATACATTCCTAAGTAATACACCGTTTGAATTTTGCGGCGATCTCTTTTCGTTTCTGAGATATACACTTTTGAAGTTTCATACTTTTATGTCATCTTTTCGTTATATTCTATTTATATATTTACATTTTTTGTTTACATTTGTTCATCATGGTTTCATATTATATTTTACTTGTATGTTTATATTCTTTGTTTACGTTTGTTATCTCTAATTAATATTCTAATTGTCACGTCCAGCGATCCATAGATCCCTAGATATAGCAGAAATTTTTTCTTTTGTCACTATCTTCTATCCAATAAGCTACAAGCACAAAATTAACATGAAACTAATTGTAAGAGAGACACACTTATACGTCACCTATAATAAAATGCTAATCTAAGAGAGAGATATATGTATATGAATCATCTATACGAGCGAGATAGACTTATATGTAATACTGAGGAAAGACAAAGACCGATATAAGGAAGTCCTTTTATATAAGCTTCTTTTATATAAAAATATATTGTAAAAAATGTCTAAAAGATTAAAGAGAATCTATTTATGTAAAAATTATGATAAATGACCAATATTTTAAATAATTAAATAATTATTGTAATTCTTTGAAAAGGGTCATTTATCGTAATTTATTATAATGTATGTAAGACACGACCTTGCAAGCAATGCATTCGAAGAATCAACTAATACGTATTCCTAGAAAAACTTTCTCTTATAGACCACCCAAGAAGTTCGCAAAAATCCGTTTCATAGCTAAAGAATTTGTTCTTAAAACTCCGTCATAAATTACCCCTACCATTCAATTTTAAAAGTGTATAAAAACTCTTCCAACAATGGAACAGCAGCTCAGTTCATTCTCATTCTCGAGCTCAGTTCATTCTCATTCTCGAGCTCAGTTCATTCTCATTCTCGGGCTCAGTTCATTCTCATTTTCGAGCTCAGTTCATTCTTATTCTCGAGCTCAGTTCATTCTCGTTCTCGGGCTCAGTTCATTCTCATTCTCATTCTCAACCTCATTCTCATAGATTCACTCTAGACTTAAACTCACTCAGATTCTTACTCGTACTGTAAACTGCTAGACCAAGTCAGAATAAAAGAATTTAAATTTTAAACAAAAGTATATTCCTTTAATTATCGTCAATAAAGAAAACCCAACTCAAAGTAATTAATTATCCTGGAGTTTTACCTCCTTAATCGCAAGAAGAAGAACCCACAACTAAGACGTTCTGTCGAACTCGAAAAACTGTTGGGAAAATCTGCCTCACAGAACCAACTCGGCGTTACCAGAACGTCACATAATATAAAAATATTCTAATAAAAATAATATAAATATAAATAATATAAAAATAATAATATAAATATAAAAAATAATATAAATATAAATAATATAAATATAAATAATATAAAAATAATAACTAAAAAAAGAAAAGAAAAAAGGCTACAAGGACCAGCGCAGAGGTTAAAAATATGCGAAGAATTAAACGGTAGTTACAATTCAACAAACCGAAAGAAATGTTTATTTAACTAATTCATGTTTATTCAACTATTAAACAAAACAAACGCAGCATTTCGATCCAATTCGGATCCTTTTCAATGTCGGAAAACAAGTAATAAACAGAAATTAAAATTAAAGTTAACGGTCATTGCTATAATATAAATAAAATATAAAAAGAACGCAACTCAAAATAAACGGTAATACAAAAGTTAAAAAGTCAGAAACATAAATAAACGGATGGTTCAAAAAAACAATAAACGAATCAATTAAAAAACGCAACGCATTAACCGTAATAGACGGAATTTCGCTGAATGCCGAAAGCAAAAAACTCTCCATATCCCCAATGTGACGTGGAAAACCCACTGTTCCCTTCGGAAAACAAAACCGTAAGAAAACCACACAGGTCCACAGTCATTTCCAGAGAAAAAAAAGCCAGAGATGCCTAAATCAGTGACCAATTGGAAAGTAATGGTCCATGTGTGTGTAAAAAAAGATTGATTAGCGTGACAAATTAAAGAAAAAGAAAAAGAAAAGGAAAAATAGACTGAGCAATATCATATCGGTTAACTACCAAAACGGAAATTAACATAATAAGAAAATCCTACATACAATGTAAAATTGATACCATAAAAATATTACTTGAATAGGAATTAATTACATACCGGTCTCTAAAAACGAAGGTAGTCGCGAATTAAAGATCACACAAAGGGAGAGCAAGTTAAGCACGACTTGACGTTCCGATATAAAGCGCCGAACTGAGATACACGAGCATGTACAGTGTCGCGAGGTATTAAAAGAGGGGGGAGAGAGAAGAACAAAATGTCACAGAAGGAGAAAAGACAGAACAAAAGACAAAGGGAAGTCTTTCCTACTCCTTTCTTCACCATTCCTTTTTCCTCAAGTTTACCAAGAGGTTTCTAACATAAAGAGATATGCGAACAGAAGATTGGCTTTCACTGTTAACAACAGATTAAAATCCTTTATCAAATTATATAAAGATCCGGTATCTAAATTCCACCACGCGAATGTTATCTATAAAATCAGTTGTTTGGATTGTGATGCTACGTATGTGGGACAAACCAAAAGGAAATTATTGACCAGAATTAAAGAACATCGTTCTGATATCAATAAGGCTTCTGGTTCTCTCTCCCTCCATAGATTGGAGGATCATGAATTTGATTGGGAGAATGTCTCTATTCTGGATGAAGAACACGGATATAACAAGAGGACTAATCGCAGAGATGGTGCACATCTCTAATCAGAAGCATAGCATTAACATTCAGAGCGATACCGAATTCTTAGATAAGCTATATTTGCCGATCATTAAGAAGTATTCGCATTGAATGTTTTTGAAAAAAACACACTTTCCTTTGTCTTTTGTTCTGTCTTCTCTCCTTCTGTGACGTTTTTTTCTTCTCTCTCCCCCCTCTTTTGATACCTCGCGACACTGTACATGCTCGTGTACCTCAGTTCGACGCTTTATATCGGAACGTCAAGTCGTGCTTAACTTACTCTCCCTTTGTGTGATTTTTAATTCGCGACTATCTTCGTTTTTAGAGATCGGTATGTAATTAATTCCTATTCAAGTAATATTTTTATGGTATTAATATCAATTTTACATTGTATGTAGGATTTTCTTATGATGTTAATTTCCGTTATGATAGTTAAACGATATTGTTCAGTCTATTTTTTCTTTTCTTTTTCTTTTTCTTTAATTTGTCACGCTAATCAAGACCTTTTTTTACACACAACATGGACCATTACTTTCCAATTGGTCACTGATTTAGGCATCTCTGGCCTTTTTTTCTCTGGAAATGACTGTGGACCGGTGTGGGAGTTTTCTTTATAGTTTTGTTTCCCGAAAGGAGCAGTGGGTTTTCCACGTCACGTTGGGGCGTTTTTTGCTTTCGGCATTCAGCGAAATTCCGTCTATTACGGTTAATGCGTTGCGTTTTTTTAATGGATTCGTTTATTGATTTTTTGAACCATCCGTTTTTTTATGCTTCTGTCTTTTTGACTTTCGTATATTACCGTTTATTTTGAGTTGCGTTCTTCTTGTATTTTATTTATATTATAGCAATGACCGTTAACTTTAATTTTAATTTCTGTTTATTACTTGTTTTCCGACATTGAAAAGGATCCGAATTGGATCGAAACGCTGCGTTTGTCTTGTTTAAGTTAAATAAACATTTCTTTCGGTTTGTTGAATTGTGTAACTACCGTTTAATTCTTCGCATATTTTTAACCTTTGCGCTGGTCCTTGTAGCCTTTTTTCTTTTCTTTTTTTAGTGATTTTATCTTACGGACCTTTATTTCATTATATTAATTTTAAAAATAATAATATAAATATTCTAATAAAAAAAAGTAAACATTTTAAATTTATATAGAATTTAATACAATTTAATACAATTAAAAAATATCACAAATGTATGTGTACATACACACACACACATACACGCGGAGGGTGCAAGAGAGGGCCTTCGGTTCCCCTTCCCGCAACCACTCCGTCGGTAGCCAAGGTGAACCTCGCTTTACAACTTACAGTATATATCCATTGTGATTGAAATCTTCACAATGTGTCACCTACCGGCGGGGTGGTTGCGGAAGGGGGGCCGAAGGCTTTCCTTGCACTCCCACGCATGTGTGTATGTGTACACATACATTTGTAATATTTTTTAATTGTATTAAATTGTATTAAATTCTATATAAATTTAAATTGTTGAGCCTTTTTATGTATAATTACCTATATTTCTTCGTAAACATATATGATGTGGTAAAATTATAATCTATTCATGAAACTTTTTTGGTAATAACTATTTAATAAATAACAAACGGCTAAAACCTTTTGAAAGTTATTTAAAAAGATGACCTCGATATATGTAAACAAAAAAATATAAACATGTTTAGAATGTAACGAAAAGATAATACAAATAAGTATAAAATTTCAAAATCGCATATCTCAGGAACGAAGAGAGATCGCCGTAAACAATATATTCAAACAGTATATTACTTAGGAATTCAAACAGTATATTACTTAGGAATGTATCTTCTACAACATATGTGAAAAAAAAATTTTTCGAGTTGTGTAACCTAAAGTAAACATTTACCATAAATATTTTAATAGCATTTAAATTATAAGTATTTTCGATTTTCTTTTTATTCATGACTCTTCGAATAAAGTTTTGAATATTTGCTAACAACCCGTAGGTATGATATAAAAATATCTTTCAATGGCCGAATATTTCGATTTAATCTAATGACTGGCCATTGCTTATTTACAATGAATGGTTGTATGCTCACATTTTTATTATATTTTCAGAGTAACTCAGAAGGAAACATTTAGCGCTATAATATATGATCGTTTCGCATAATTCATCATAACAAAATCCAAATGTGAACAGAAAGGTTTTAAAGTTAAAGATCTTTGGTTGCAATGTCACGTGATTTTCGGTCGTTTACTGAATTTGCTGAATTTTCAAAGTTTTTGATCCTTATTTCAAAAATAAAATTGTATAGCTTCATGGGCTATAATATATTACTATTGCGCGCAAATGTCGTATTTCTTTCTTAACATATTCAGTAATTTCTATTGTATATTGCTGTTGTTTCTGCTTCATTCTGTTCCATTCATATAGGTTTATAAAATCGCGATGTAGCAGGATTTAGAAGTCTCTCATAATGCTAATTTCTGATTATATTTGATAGAATAGAATAGTTATAAAGGAATGAAGGATATAATAAATAAATTGTTGTCATCAAAAGTCAGGAATTAAATATTTGTTCCGTACAGAATTGAAAAAATTACTCAATCGTTAGAAATTAAATTGTTTTGGGTCCTTAATATATAAAACTTTTAAGAGAAATAATTGTATTTCAATTTTATTGTATGTTAATTTTAATTATTATCAATTTATGTAACTGATTAATTTTTTATACTATTAAATAATCCTTATAGATAGGATGATTTGAGGATCTATAACAGTAACTTTAATATAATCAATTTTAAGTACTTTATTATAGTACGTCGCTTTGCTTTCAAAATTTCCTCATAACTTAAATATCTACATTTAGATTCTTGGTTCTCTATTATACACGTGTATACATATAAATTGCTGACTAGCTGACTAGAAAATTTAAATTCCATAATTACATTTGATGCTTTATAAGCAATGTACTCTTTAAACACTTTTCCTCTGTTTCCTATTATAAATATTTTTACTTTCGTCTTCATTTAAAGTGATCATTAGATTGGAAATATTTTCCGAGAGCGATCAACAAAGTTATCTATTCGATAACTAAAAACACAACAAAAATAACTGATGATAATTAAAAATAATAAAAAGATTACATAAGTTGATCTGTAATACAACCAATTAATATCAGTTTTTACTAATTTTTTGATAAAAAATTGGCACAAGTATCTAATTCTTTTTTATCTGAAAAAATAAATTTCTTCATTTATTTTTTAAAATTAAGTCAGTAATACGCATTTATACGTTCTAATTAAAATATTTGTTCTTTCCATTTGATTTGTCTTTAATTTTATTGAAGTAATATCTATAAGTAAAGACATCAATTGCATTTAAACAGTCATAATCAAATATGTTTAAATTTTCATACTTTTATATATACCAAAAAAAATTCAGATATTAGTTTGTCATTTGTAATGTGTCAAATTGTGATATATTTGAGGGACCATTTATTGCCAAGATAAATGAATTTAATCAAATTTCTACTTTGATTAAGAAATTAGGTTATATCAATTATTGCATAAAATATTTCGATGTTTAGTGGGACGCTTGCTGCGAATAACAATAATGATGATAATAATAATAATAACAACAACAACAACAACAACAACAACAACAATAATAATAATAATAATAACAATAATAACAATAACAGTAAGAATAATAATAATGATAACGATAACGATAACGATAATAATGATAGAAATGATAGAAATAATGATAGAATAACGATAATAAGAATAATGATAACGATAACAATAATGATAACGATAATAATAATGATAATGATAATAATAATGATGACGATAATAATAATAATAATTATGGTAATTATTTAGAGGAGCCACCTCGAATAATCTTGACCTTGACATATATTATCAAGGTGATGACCCTGAGTAACATTCATAAGGTTTCGGTCGGCGCTCGTTGTTTATTAAAAAGTTATAAACAAAAAGAAGTTTCATAAATTCATTAATGCATTTATCAAAAGAAAAGTCAATTGTTGCATAATTCTACATAGATTTGTAATTTTCTATGCAAAGTGAAGTGTATCCTGCATCACGAACACTGGTTAGGTTAGATTATGTCTTTTGGAAGTGGAACCCCCCGTAGGAATGCAGAACACGCGTCCATGCATGTACTTCCCAAGATGAAGCAAATTTCATCTTAACGAGAGTTAAAGTTAAATATAAGTGAACTTCGCTTGAAAAGTACATGCGTGGACGCAGTGTTCAACCCCCCCCCCCTGAGAAGACTCCACTTCCGGAAGATATAACCTAACTCAACCCATATCCGTGGTGTGAAATATACCTCATTTTGCATAAAAAATTATAAATCCATAGTATTCTATGCGTTTATTTTATTTTATATTATAGTACTTTTTTTATCGAGAAGGAACGAAAAAAGAAGGAAATTCTTCCCTCCATCTACATCGACAAATAATGTGAATGAGCAAGGCTGCAGAGCCTCCCAATAGAGAGACCCTATTATTGAGGTACGAGTTAGGAGTGGGAGAGGGCGATATACTCTCTCCACCTTTAGAACGCGCGAACCCAAAGAAACGCGCGTCATAGACGTAAGTCCTCCATAAAGGGGAGGGGATAATTCGCGACACGCGCGGTGCTCTCGAGCATTCGGTCGGCACAGGTAAGAACTCGGATCGGCCAGAATAGGACCCCAAGGAAGGCGGATGTGTGGCGCCATACGTCAGCAATAAGTGGAAGGAAATTGGGAAGAGTTGTCAAACGCCCTCCCCTGAGAAGGAGACCCGGCGACGACGCACAAACCGTCGCCGGGTCCCAAGCACGGAGGGGAGTCACAGTCAGAGGTCCGAAGTAATGCACAGCAACTTCCGGACCTCTACCTGCCCCTCCGGTGCCAGGAAGACCACTTCAGGGGTTTTAGCGGTATACTAACCGGACTATCATTAAGTCTGATCAGGACTCCCTCACCCGATTCTCCTAGAGTGAAAATATCTATAAAGGATTTCCGTCGGATTATAAAAAGAAGTACGTTTTTTGTTAATACCTTTTTAAAAAGCAACTTTAATATTAAAACTTTCACAATATTGTTCATTTTGATTGAATTAATGGTAGAGAAAATATATGGAGAAGAAAAAATTAAGAAAAAATATATAGCTTTAATATTATAATTATATAACACTCTGTATACAATATATGTATTACCTTGTTCGCTTAAATTGGTTTGTTTATTTTTCTTATAATGAAATTGTCCACCGAAAAAACAGTTCTTTATAATCTCTTGTTGATATTTTACATTTTGTAAATACTGAAGGAAATATGAGTCAGTACGAAATAGATTGTTGGAAGAGTAATACTCAATTTAAGGTGAATTAAATAGAAAATGAAATTCTACGAATTTCTTACTTTAATAACAAATTATAAAGAACTGTTGAAGTACTTGTGTACGAAAAAACGTTAGTCGAAAGGTAATAAAATGTCCGCGTTGTCAAAACATAGTAGAATTAAAAGATGGAGAGCTTTTATTTCATTGTACATATTATTATAAAAAAGAGCAAAAATGTAAACGCAAACGATTTACTTGCAATTTCAAAATTATTGCTTTATACTGTATGATTTTCACATAGATTTTTAAGTATCGATATAGTTTATCGTTTGATTACGTAATAATGTTAAATTCTCTTCGACAAATATTTTTGCAACAAGAACTTAATATATCATTATACACAACAATCAATTGAGTGAACTTTTGTCGAGAGATAATTATATATATGTGTGTGTGTATGGATGTCTTCTTATTTACCAGACGAAATGAATGAATTTTAGCTCATGTATCAGTGGTTATTACATCATGAAAATAAAATTGATGGAAATGGAATTATAGTGGAAATAGATGAAACCAAATTTGGACGTCGAAAATATAATCACGGACGACTTATCACAATGGCTTTTTGATGGTGTAGAATGGTATACAAAAAATATATTTATTATTTCGGTTCCATTCCATAAAGCGGAAGTGTTACTTCCACTAATTCGAAAACACATTGCTCCTAGATCAATAATTCATAGTGATTGTTGGAAAGCATATGAAGAAATCGACAAAGAAATGAATCAACATAATACAGTAAATCATTCAAACAATTTCATTGATCCAGATAACATTTCATTTGTACAATTTTTACAATTAATTTTATTGATATAGACTGTCAATTAATTTCATTGATACAGACTGTCATACACAAAATATTGAAAGATTATGAAGGGATATTCGCGGAGTTATTCCTAGATACGACCGAAAAGAGATCATTTTATCACTTAGCAGAATTTATTTTCAAAAAGACATTCAGTGATGAGAACCGATTAGATGTTTTCTTTCAAATAATGGCTGCTGTGTATCCTATCAATGAAAATATAAATGAATTATAAATTATAATAAATAAAAATTTATGCTACTTCTTAAAATTATTATTCTTTATAACATTAGTCCTTGCAATAAGAAACAAAACCTATATATGTATACAATGTTGAAAAAATATGTTTCATTTATCATTAAAGTTACGAGCGAAAAAAAGTTATTAACAAAAACCTATAATATAAAATAAATTCGTATTATAATATTCATACTATAATATAAAATAAATTTGTAGAATACTGCATGGATTTATAACTTTCTATGTAAAGTGAGATATATTCCACACGGACATAAATTGGATTAGGTTATATCTTCTAGAAATAGAGCCTCGGCAGAAAGACGGAACATACTGTATCTATGCATGTATTTTATAAGATGAAGCAAAATTCACTCTTAACAAAGGTCAAGATTAAATGAACTTCATGGGTATAGAAAGTTATAAACCCATAATGTATGTACACCGGCAGGAATAGTGTCCCACTATGCTTGTGTTGACGCTCACTGACGTCACACTGACCAAGCGAAGCGCGCATGTACGCGAGCCGGGTAGCGGGAGAGAAAGTGGGGATAGAGTAGTGGGAGGCATTCCAATGTTCCGTCCTTCGCGCACGACACAAGAGCGAGAGAGAAAGATCTCTCTCGCTCGGCGCTCGAATGAGAGAGTGCGAGCGAGACAGCTATATTCTGCGCGGGACACTGAGCTATTTCTATACATGCTTCGTGCGCTCTAGAGTCGAGATGCACACTTTTTTTTCTTTCTTTAAGAAATGCGACTTAACCGCGTGAATTAAAGGCCGGCATTCATTCTATTAAATTAAATAATAATTAAATTATATAAAAAGATAAAATTTAATGAAGAATAAATTCTTGGCTACGTGCGCGTGTCGCGTGTGTGCGTATGATATCAGCCGTCCACATATACATACCGGGATACCATTCCTGCCGGTTTATGTACATGCCTCCCACTACTCTACCCCAACTTTCTCTCTCGCTGCCCGGCCCGCGTACATGCGTGTTTCACTTGTGTAAGTGTGACGTCAATAGCGTCAACACAAACATACTGAAATACCATTCCTGCCGGTGCGTGTACATGTAATAATATATATATGCAATAATACATGGTATCCGAAAAATATGTTCTATTTATAAAAATTTTTTTATTTATAACTTTTAAATAAATAAATAAATAAATAACTCCTACTAAACCTTTTGAATGTTACTCAGGGTCATCACCTTGACAATATATATCAAGGTCAAAGTTATCCGAGGTGGTTCCCCTAGGCTAAATAATTATTAATAATAATAATAGTAATGACTATGAATGAATAAAAGAAAGAGAGAATGTGTGTGTGTGTGTGTGTGTGTGTGTGTGTGTGTGTGCGTGTGTATGTATATATTGTTACGTTCCTGGTTTGAGTCGCGGTCGAGTCTGTCTTGAAAGAAGATCTCGTTGTCAAGGAATTTTTGATGATGGTAACAGCCATCATTTGGAGTTTGGAGCCAGCTGTTAAGCTGAGCGGACGCGTTTCGTTATCATGTTCCTTGTTATAATCGTTGTCGTGTGTGTTCTGTGTTCCGCAATAAAATTTCACGTTGTTCTTGAAAAAGTTCTTGAAAAGTGTTTAGTTATTTCACGCGTCCTGCAAGTGCTCAAGAGCATAGAACGCGCATTTTGATATATCCCGAAGTCCCGCCCCGCGGACGCAACATTTTGAGGGCTCGTCCGAGATACGCAGTGATTTTTGCAAGTGCGATGGCAACGTTAGCCACAAAGAAGAGGAGGCGCGAGCAATCCGAGCCGCCGAGAGCAACAGAATCGGCGGCGTCGGAATCGGCAGCGACGGAGTCGACGGCTCTACAGACCGTTTTGCTCGAGATGCGGCGAATACGCGAAAAACAAGCGCGTCGAGAGGAGGAAATCGCCGCAATGTTACGCCGGTACGATGAGGAGTTGCAGCTTCTGCGGGGAAACTGGTCTCAGCCTTCACAACAGCAAGTCTTCCCATTAATAGAGCGCAAATGGAAAATTTAAATTAGGTTTTAAATTAGAATTCGATAATTTTGACGGAAGTGTCCCCTTGCGCGAGTTTCTTACCCAGTTCGATTTGATAGCGCGGGCTAATAATTGAAGCAATTCCCATAAGACGATAGCTTTTTGGGAGCTTGTTTGAGGGGGTAGGCGCGTTCAGTTTTAGATGGAATATTCGAAATTGAGAATTTGAAATTTAAAGATTTGAAGTCGAAATTAGAATTGCGTTTCGGAGAGGGGCATTTAGCTCAGATTTATTATACACAGTTTACTAATAGAAAACAGAGAAATTCAGAAGATTTAGCTTCATTGGGTGCGGATTTGGAAAGATTTTTGCGTCTAGCTTATCCTGAATGTTCTCATGAAGTGAGAGATAAAATTGCTTGCGCGCAGTTTATAGCCGCACTGTCAGACGGATTTCTTAAAAGAACATTACAATTAGAGAATATCACTTCTTTAAAAACTGCTGTAGAAAGAGCGATGGCTGTAAAAGTCGTTCAGGAAAATAGTTTCTCGAAAAATAAATTTGGTCAAAATGACAATAACAATAAATATAACAAATATAACAAATTTAATAAATTCAATAAACAAAAGAATGAGAAAAATATTGAAAATAAAGAAGAAGATAATAAAAAGAGATTTGCAAATGATAAAAATAATAAATTTCAAAGGAATAAATTTGGTCATCAAAGAAAGAATGTTGGCAATGCGGCGCGGAGGGGCGAACTTTCCGGAGGGCGAAGGTTCCGAACTTTCGTTCGGAATGTCCGTCTTTGACGGAAAACAAGAGTTAGTCGAGCTTCATGGGGTAGGTTCGACTAATTTAGCCGACGCCCCAAGAATTGTTAATCAATGTTTTAGAATAAGTAAACTTAAGAAGAGTTTCTTTTGTTATAAGGAATAATTGACGGGCAAACTTGTGCGTTTAAAATAGACACGGGCTCCGATGTTTCAGTTGTGAGTGAGAAATTGATTGGAGGACCAAAGCGACGATTCGAAACAGAAAATTGTTTTTTTTTAAATATCCGACTGGAGAGACCATTTCAGTCAAATATAAAGTCAATGTCGAGATCGGATTAAGGAAGTATCTTTTGAAAATTCCAATGTTAGTTGCAGATATTTCCAATGATTGTATAATAGAGACTGATTTTCTGGAAAAAGTGAAATTAGATAAGGTCATCGAGTCGGAATTTGGAAAATCTGAAAAAGAGGGTGGAAAAGAATTTTCATGTTCCAGAATTTTAGAAAAAAAGTACCCTATTTCTTGTAAATATTTTTCGAAGAAAATTCTAAAAATCTGTCTTCTTCTCAGAGAAATATTTTTGTCGATTTTCTAATAGAATCTCAGAATGTATTCTCGAAAAATTTAGTTGCAGGGAATTGTAAAGTTTTGGAGCATTCTATAAACGTGAATCTTCAATCTCTTCGTTCTAAAATTCGATACGATCAAAGAGCTAGAAAAATTAATTTTGATATTGATCAGAATGTTTGGTTTTATAATCCTCGTAGAGAAAGAGGTAAATCTCCTAAATTACAAAGTAATTGGGAGGGACCCTAAAAGATAGTTAAAAAACTTAGTGACGTTGTCTGGAATTAGGAAATCGAATAAACATAAATGTAAAGTAGTTCACTCTGATAGATTAGCCTCTTTTCATGAACGGCAAAAATTAGATTAAGAGAGTTTTTCGGAGCCCGCTATTCATTTAGAATTATTTTTTTTAAATGTCTACATTTCTGCTGCATGATTCTTTTCAGAAGTTTCATTTGAATTTCACAACAAGGGAGAAAGGAAATGGATAAAGATAAAGAAAGGAGAGAAAAGGATGACTATAACTAGAAGGGATGAAGGCTGCCTCTCCCACGGTTTTTGACTCGTGATTTTCTTGTGAGTCTTCGGGTGAATGCTGAGGCAGGGGCCTGAGGAATTCTCTCGGGAGAACGGAGGGTCTACGGGAAGATATCTCCCCTTTTGTCTGATTTTACTCTTTGGAAGAAATCTTTGAAATCAATGGATTCGTTTGGTCCCAAGAGGATGTGCAGTTCGGTACCTGGAGTAGCAGTCCAGATTACCGAATCCAGAACAAGAAGACACATCGGGAACTATAATTCGACCAGATTCCTGCAGAAACTTGCTATTTTGTGATTGTCGGGACGACAATCTTCCGAAGAGGAGGGTAAGTGTTACGTCCCTGGTTTGAGTCGCGGTCGAGTCTGTTTTGCAAAAGGAAAAAGATCTCGTTGTCAAGGAATTATTGATGGCAGCAGCCGTCATTTGAAGTCTGGAGCTAGCTGTTAAGCTGAGCGGATATATTTACATCGTTATCATGTTCCTTGTTATAATCCGTTGTCGTATGTGTTCTGTGTTCCGCAATAAAGTTTCACAGTTTCAGTTTTGTTCTTAAAAATGTTTAGTTATTTCACGCGTCCCGCGAGTGCTCGATAGCGTAGAACGCGCACTTCGATATATCTCGAAGTCCTCGCCCCGCGGACGCAACAATATATTCGCATGTGAATGTATTTGTGCATATTATCATGTATAGCGATCAGCTGATTGTAACAAGCGCCTCATGTAAGCGCTTGCGTCTAACGGCAAATCGCATTGTTCTTGTCTGTTTCTTGTATTCGATTCATAATAAATTAACTATTTTTTTTTGTAACTGAAAAACTAAGCTTCGAATAAAATTTTTCAAAAGGAAAGTTTCAGATTTAAGTCAGAAATGTGTCTGTTTTAAGACTAATAGATTATTTTAAATAACCCTGTATATATATATATATATATATATATATATATATATATATATATAGGCATATATATATATATATATATATATATATATATATATACAGGCATATATATACATAACATTTACTCAGCTCGATTGTTTGTAAAATAAAAACAAAACTATCAAAGAGAGAATTTTTTTTAAATGCCTTTTATAAAAATCCATAAAAATTTCTTCATTTTAAATACGAAATAAATTTTTGAGAAGTTTAGTTTTCTCATGTTTTTTCAGAGAATAAACTCTATTTATAATTGCGTTGAGATGTAAAATTTTTAATAATTAAGGAATTTTAAATGGCTCTACATGTGAAACACAAATTTAAATTTCGCAGCAAATAAGACAGATGCGGATGATAATTCGTCAAGTTTATCGAAAATTAATATTTTGATAAATTGATTAATATCCATGTAAATCCGTGTTTGGCTCTTATTTGTCGAAATTCAAGTTTGTATAATATTTTTAATAAAAAGAGAATATTGCGTTTCATATCTTACTCTTTCCAAAATTCGAGAAATGCATTCATCTCGATGATTCCTTTCTGGTCACCACCCGCTGCCAAGAAAAGTGGTACTTTCCAGTATAAGGGCAAGTCACAAGCCTAAGTAAAAAAGAAACAGAGTTGATAGAATGATAAAATATTAAAAATAGTCTTGCCGATTTTATAATAATATACAATAGATAGGAATATTAATAGAAGAATATAGAGAGCAAATTCCTTGTACACATTAACTATGTACTCATTAAATGTTCATATTTCTAGTTTTCAAATTATAAACATCGGAAGACATTCCATATTCCGCTGCTTCGAATAAGAAATAAGATCTAAAAATATATAGTTTTATGTAGGTTTTTGACTTTTCATACAAAGCAAGATCTATCACACACTATTCAATATTTCGAATGTAAAACCAAGTTTAAAAATTTACAGTTTCACATAAATTTCCATTTTTTTTGGCAAAGTAACATTCATACCAATCGTTACAGGATGCAAAATAAAAATTTAAAAATATCTACAATTACATTTCCTTTTATTTTCTATATCAAACAATATGCAATAATTAAATTATAGACAAGGCTTAAACAATTAAAGATTCACACAAAAATAAAAATCATATAGAATCAAAATGCGTGTATAAATATGTGCGCAAATCAATATAATTTAAATCCTTTATTTTAATAATCTACCAAAGGTTTCAATCATCATTCTATAATTCTTCTTTATGACATAAAAACATAAATATTTATTAAGAAAATCACGACATAAAATAAACATATATATATATATATATATATATATATATATAAACATATAATAATACATATAAACATATATAAATAGTCAACGTACAAAAATTGTGAAAAAAAAAAAATGTTAAAGAATATAAAAATAAAAATATTAAAGAATGCAAAATTAATAAATTAGAAGATAACAAAGAGCTCAATTTAAAAAAGATAATAAAGAACAATTTGCCATTTTAAATGATAAATCAGTCGAAATTTTGCTGTAACTTCCACATAATTATTTCAAAGTTGCATTGCTCATCCATAATAGTGTAAAAGAGTAATGAATTACAGAATCGTTCAAGAATTACAGAATTACTAAAGTGTAAACTCTCTCGTAAGGATGCATATTTCTTATATACAAGTAGTAAAGACAAAAATATAGTTCCAGTACAAGAATTGAAAATATGAGCAAATAAAAAAATATAATGGAGAACTATAACAAAGCAAACATCAATAATTAAATAGCAAAGTTGACATAAAATTTTTAAATTAGAAATGGCATTTATTCTAATCGAAAGAGAAAAATTTTGTATGTTTATGATTTATGTGATTTATGTGATTTTTTTGATAATTATTTACTTCTGTCTTATTTACTTCATAAGAAAAGGACTACACTGTGGTCGATATTTTTAATTACGTGATAGGAGTGTCAAAATAAAGATTCTGAATTGTTGATTCTAATATACATATGTATATATATATATACAGGGTATCCTGAAACTCATAATCAATTTTTCAAAGACAGATTCCTGGGATCATCCGAAGACGATTTTTCCTCAACGAAAATGTCGAGCCACTAATAATTTTCGAATTATAAGTGATTGGAAATAAGGGGTTTTTCGTAAACTAAGCTTTGTAAAAATAAAATATTAACAAAACCACATTCTTCGATTAATTTTAAATAAAGTTTACTTTAGTTGAGTTTTAATTTAAGGCTTAATTGCAAAGATATATGATGACAAAAATCGGGAACATGCAAAAAATGATGGCCTTCATCGACATTTTTGCTGAGGAAAAATCGTCTCCAAATGATCCCAGGAATCTGTCTTTGAAAGATTGATTATGAGTTTTGGGACACCCTGTATATATATATATATATGTGTGTATATATATATATATATATGTATATATATATATATATGTATATATATATATATATATATATATATATATATATATGACAGCGTTTAGATTTTACATGACTTTTATTTTTGTGTTTTATGAATATGGAATAGATATCGTTTTTAAAAGTTATTATATGAAAATTAAAAACGTAAATAAAATGAAGCTGTGTATATTTTTAATAATTTTAAATATTTTGCATTTGACATAATAGGCAATGTGATCTTATTTTGCGTTAAAAATAAAAAATTTGTCTATTTTTGAACTTCATTTCGTGTCCAAAGCATCCAAATAAGTATAACTAATTTGGATTATACATATATAACTTTGTTAATATTTTCGTAATATATTAGTAATAGTTAAAATCTTATAAATATTGCTCAGAATTATAATTACATATTTTAAGGTCATTGCTTGAAATCGATAGTGAAGTTTGTAAAAAAGAAAAAGGAACAGAGAAAGAAGAAGAGAGAGGAAGAAAATTCATTAATTCTACCGTTTAAAAATTATATTGTTGCATAATATATAAAAACATATACATATATGTATACAATATAAGATTATCATAATTTTGATAGCTTTATAAATAATAGGAATTTTATAGGACAAATTAATAAGTATAAATATATATATATATATATACAGAGTAGATTATTTTAATCATTACACGCGAATATCTCAGAAACACTGCATTAAATAAAAAAATGTTTCAGAGAAAAGTTATATGGTGTGAAAGAGGACATAAGATGGTGCTAATTTGACCTTGAAGAGTCACCTGAAGCTCACGTGAAGGTCACCTCCAACTTTTTAAATAGGACACCCTATATACTTTTACATATTCTTGTAGCTTGCCTGAAGAGCTTTCCAAAACACTATAATAAAATATTTTTTCATTGAATACTTTTCGAGTTATGAGGCTTGAAATAACTTTTTAATTTTACATAAACCGTAAAATATCTTGTAAAATATTCATTTTTCGATTATCTCATCTTAATACATTTATGCACAAAATAATAAGAGCAATCGATTGGTGTAAAGAAAACACATAATTATTTCGGAGAAAAAATATGTAATTTGCAATTAATAATTACATATTTTTTCTAAAAAATAACTATGTTTTTTTTACACCAATCAATTTCTCACATTATTTTGTGCATAAATGTATTAAGGTAAGATAATCGAAAAACGAATATTTTACTAGATATTTTACGGTTTATGTAAAATTAAAAAATTATTTCAAGCTTCATAACTCGAAAAGTATTAAAAAATACTTTATTATAGTGTTTTGGAAAGCTCTTCAGGCAAGCTACAAGAATATGCAAAATGTATATAGGGTGTCCTATTTAAAAAGTTGGAAGTAACCTTCAGGTGACTCTTCAAGATCAAATTAATGGCACCATCTTATGTCCCCCTTCAAGCCATACAACTTTTCTCTGAAACATTTTTCGATTTAATGCAATGTTTCTGAGATATTCGTGTATTGATTAAAATAGTCTACCCTGTATATATACAGGGTATCGCAGACCACCCGTACCACCCGAATATCTCAAAAACTGAGCGCGGCAGATAAAAATATTTCGAACACAAGTTGGAGGACTTAATACAACCTATTTAATGATCATATCAGTTTGACTTTGAATATCACCGTCAAGATCACATAAAAAAACATTTTGAATTTTTTAAACAGAAACCCCCATTTTTTATTGCATATTCTTGTAGCATTCCTCGAGAGCTTTCCAAAACACTATAATTAAGTTAGTTTTCATTAAGTACTTTCCGAGTTATGAGGCTTGAAATCATTTCTTAATTTTACTTAAACTGTAAATTAAATTAACTTTAAATTTTCGCGTACAATTAAAGAATTTTTAGGCATTACCATCCGCTGTGGCTCGGAGACGCTAATTTTCTTATTTTGTTGTTTAATACATAACGAGCCTAATTCCTTTCGATTTAGTTAAACTGTAAAATATTTTGTAAAATATTCATTTTTTGATTATCTTACCTTAATGCTTTTATGTAAAATAATGGGAGGAATCGATTGGTTCAAGAAAACACTTTTAATTTCTTAATTGCAAATTACATTTTTTTTCGAAACAATTATGTGTTTTCTTTACACCAATTGATTTCTCTCATTATTTTGTACATAAAAGTATTAAGGTAAAAATGAAAAATGAATATTTTACAAGATATTTTACGGTTTATGTAAAATTAAGAAATGATTTCAAGCTTCATAACTCGGAAAGTATTTAATGAAAACTAACTTAATTATAGTGTTTTGGAAAGCTTTCAAGATGGACTACAAGAATATGCAAAAGTATATAGAAATAAGGAAGTAGATTGGCTCAAATTAAGAAGGAATGACCTGTATTGTTTTGTGATTGTCGCAATAATTAACAAAAAAATTAAATAAAGAAGATCGGCCAATCTGCGTGAGTAAAAGCGCGCGGCGACGAGAATCGTCCCATTGTAATCTGTTACTACGAGCATGGCGAAGCGGTGGGCGGGTCGCTCTCCGAGACATGATGGTGATTTGCGATATATCGCAATACCGCGCCGAAAAATGACCCGTTCTTTCAGTGGCGAGAAAATGATGCGCTATCATTTCCACACCACCTTGCAGTAGATAGTATGGTGCGCTATTTTTATAGTGGTTTCCCCCATAGGCCTATTCCACTCTCAATTTGAAAATTATTCAACATGCCATTACCATACGCTGAATGTATCTTAAATGTAAAAAAATGATGGTGACAGTACCTTTACAAAGTACTTTTACAAAAATTGATAGTTGAAAATCCCTTGATAAAATGCATTGCACACGTTGATAATGATACGTTGATAAAATGCTACAAGAATCTTTTCTTCATCTCGTACACGAAGACGCACTATTGGACCTGTTATCCCGATATTATGTACGACACCCAGTTTCACATAATTATTGCACAACATGTAAAATTATACGGCGACTTGGTTTTCTTGCACGCCTAGGAAATGATTCCATGTAAATTGCGGCTGCACGATAAGTATTTTCTCCCGCTAGTCCGTATGTCACAATCATATTCGTATATTCCTGCAGAGTATACTTCATTTTCACTGTTAATTTATTACGCGAACACAAGATTTTTATTAAAACGTCTTAGCTCTCGCACGCTGTTGCCAGAATGCATATGCCAGCAGCACATAACTACAGCTGAGCGGACATGTGAGTGTAATCATAGTGCGCAGGCATCGAACTCATACATACGCTTACACTCCCATGTCCGCTCAACTGTAGTTGCGTGCTGCTGGCGTATGCAAACTGGTAACATCGTGCGAGAGCTAAGGCGTTTTAATTAAATCTTGTGTTCGCGTAGTAAATTAACAGTGAAAATGAAGTATACTCTACAGGAATATACGGATATGATTGTGGAAAATACTTATCGTGCGGCCGCAATTTACATAGAATCATTCCCCGGGCGTGCACGAAAACCAACAGGCCGTACAATTTTACGTGTTGTGCAATAATTATGTGAAATTGGGTGTCGTGCATCGGGATAACCGGTCCAGCAGTGCGCCTTCGTGTACGAGATGAAGAAAGGATTCTTGAAGCATTTTATCAACGTATCATTATCAACGTGTGCAATACATTTTATTGAGGGATTTTCAATCACAGATCAATTTTTGTAAAGGTGCTGTCACCATCAATTTTTTACATTTAAGATTTACATTTAATTTTTTACATTCAGCATATAGTAATGGCATTTTGAACAATTTTCAAATTGAAACTGGAATAGGCCTATGGGGGAAACCACTATAAAAAAAGTGCACCATGCTATCTACCGCAAGGTGGTGTGGAAATGATAGCGCATCATTTTCTCGCCACTAAAAGGACGGATCATTTTTCGGCACGATATTGCGATATATCGCAAACCACTCGATCCATCATGTCTCGGAGAGCGACCCGCCCATCGCTTCGCCGCGCTCGTAGTATCAGATTACAGTGGGACGACTCTAGTCGCCGTGCGCTTTTACTCACGCAGATTGACCGATCTTCTTTATTTAATTTTTCGTTAATTATTGCGACAATCACAAAATAATACATCTTTTTTCCATCTTTTTTAATTTGAGCCAATCTACTTCCTTATTTCGTCAAGATCGAAAATTAACGGACACCCTGTATTATTGACGTATTATTGACGCTCTAAATTCTCTGGAAGAACGATTCGATCAGCTTAACTCTTATAGTCACTTTCAAATTTGTATATGATATCAATACTTCCGATATTATTAAATCAATGTAAAATTTGAAAATAAAAGTTTTATAATATAATAAAAACACAAATTGTTCTGATATAAATGCTATTGAACTGTTTGAAAAAATAAATTTATATAAAACATTTTCAGATATGCAACAAAAACTTTGCAATTTTCTATTAAAATTTTAAATAAATTAGCTCGAAATAGCTTTTTGCAAATATTTCCCAATTTAATAATAGCGGATATTATTGACAATTTCGGATATTATTGACCATGCCAATATCTATGGCAACTGGTGAGGCAACTTTTTCAAAATTAAAATTAATCAAAAATTTTGATAAATGCAATAACACAGATACAATTATCCAATTTAGCAACTGATCGATTGAAAAAGAAGTGGCCAATGATCTCAATTATAAGAATGTTATATAAATATTTGCAAAATATAAAGCTAGAAAATAGCTTTCAAATTATACTTCTATTTTATTAAAGCAAAATATATTAAAATTGTAATGATGCACCCCCAAAATGCATCGTTTCCTAGTGAACACCTGGCGGAAGCTGCCGCCCGACGACCATCGGTCGGGTGTAGACAGAGACGCGATGCGTCCATTTTTAATACTTACAAGGAGAACCCACGGTCTAGGAAATGAAGTTCGGGATAAGGATTCATGTGGTAATAGTAGTGCTCGAAACTCATACCATGTTCAAGCCGTAGGATCCCATAGGCCGCCAGTTCCGAGAAAAAACGTCTCAAACTTCGTGTAGCAATTTATATACCTAAAAGTTTTCTATATTGTCAAGCGACCCGTTGGCCAAAGCAATAGCGGGCCAGCGTGGTAAGCCAGAGATTCCCTGTTCAAACCTCTACTGGTGAACTTTTTTTCATACATTTTTTTATACATTTTATTTTTTAATTTGTTTAATATTATTATAATAATCATGCAAATATTTATTATTATTACAATTTTATTATCTTTATTATTAATTACGTTAATATCATAATCGTGAATTAAAAGGAAAATAATATTTTTGTAAAATCTATCGCTGTAAAATATTTATAGGCAGTATAATACATCAAATATTATGTGTCTATACTTTTCATTGTCTTTTTTTTATTGCCGAAATGTCTTGTTTTGAATGCTTTTATAATAATTATCATTCGGATTCTTGTAAATAATAAAAAAATTCAGATTGTGAATAAATATAAATACAAATATAATTTCTATTCTTCTTGACTTCATTATTATTCTCCCATACATATTTGATATATTATACCGCCTATAGATATTTTACAGCGATAGATTTTACGAAAATATTATTTTCGTTATATAATTTTTACGATTATGATATTAACGTAATTAATAATAAAGATAATAAAATTGTAATAATAATAAATATTTCCATAATTATTATTATAATATTAAACAAATTTAAAAATAAAATGCATAGAAAAATGTACAATATGAAAAAAAAAGTTCACCAGTAAAGATTTGAATACGGAACCTCTGGCTTACCATGCTGGCCCGCTACCACTTCGGCCACCGAGCCGCTTGACAACAGAGATGCCAGTTTTGGCCCATTGCACGGTCACTCACACAAAGAAAAAGCCGTGTACGTATGGCGCTCGGCACTCGGCAACCTTCGGGCAGTAGAAGAGTGCCGACATACTATTTACTGTCTCCCTCCCTCTCGAGGCGTTAGCTACAGCTATAGCTCGAGAGGAAGGGAGACAGTAGTGAGTATGTCGGCACTCTTCTACTGCCCGAGCGCCGAGCGCCACACGTACACGGCTCTCTCTTTGTGTGAGTAACTGTGCAATGGGCCAAAACTGGCATCTCTGTTTGACAATAGAGAAAACTTTTAGGTATATAAATTGCTACACGAAGTTTGAGACGCTTTTTCTTGGAACTGGCGGCTTATGGGGTCCTATGGCTTGAGCATGGTATGAGTTTCAGGCACTTTATTACTACACAAAGCCTCATCTCGAATTTCATTTCCCAAACCGTGGGTTCCCCTTGTTAGATAACATCCAGATAGGAATCGAGAGATGGATTATCGCGACACTGCCGTCGGGAACCAACACCGGCAGTTAAGAACCCGCACTTGGCACCACGAACTCCTCCGGGCGGATCCGAACCGCTCCGATATTTTTACCGCCGCCCAGTAGGAGTAATTACCGAATATCGCCGGCGCGGGTAATTAACCGAGTATAAAACGAGCTTTCGGCGGACCTTCCGATCCTTCTTGAAATGCTAATCAGAAAGCAAACAAAGCAAATAGCAATCCTTCGAGAGCAGTCCTTGTGAAAGTAAAAAGCCAAAAGGTAGTGCAAACACTGCCTCTACCGATCGATATCGGCGCCTTGAAAATCGCCTTCGAACCAACATCCGAATATCAGACGTCGCGCTTATCACGAGGTGGAACTTGAACCGCCTCCAACGCTTGCTAGCGTCGCGACGCTTTCCGTAAACCATACATTCATCGGGGAATAAGACGTTAGAATTTAAATAACCGCACGAACAATCATACCCGAATTTAAATCCTGAATAGCTGACGGACGAGACATCAACACCGAGCAAGAAACGCGGGCAAAAACGCGTCAGACGATCCGCAAAAACACGAGCGCGTCATATCGAGAATCATGCAATCGCAAATTGCACACATTGTAAGATTGCGTTTTTCCGCGCCGCTAATTGTGAACTAATATCTCCGCAAGATCTGTGACACATCCACCGAATTATACCACACTGTTAAAGAACACTGTTAAAGAATAACTTCAGCCGATTATAAATCGCGGCAATTATTTCGCGCCGGGATCCCGTAGATCCTCGGCCCGCGTTTATCAAACCATCGATGTACATACGTGCTTACACATACGTGCCTACACACACACATACATTGTAATTATCCGTATTCACATACACACATACACGTATACTCACACTTTTGTATATCACAACACAGAGATACAATAAGTGTATACATATATATATATATATATATATATATATATATATATATATACAGGGTCTACCAAAAGTGTGGAAACCCCTAAATATCTCGGAAAATATACGTTTTACAGAAAAGTGTTTCCAACAAAAGTTGTAGGGTTTAAGAAGATCTATATACTGATTCTATCAGTTTGACCTTGGATGGCGTCGTCAAGGTCAGGTCAAGGTCACATTGACTTTTTTAAATGACACCCCCTACATTTGATTGCATATTCTTATAGCTTAATTCAAGAGCTTTCCAAAACACTATAATAATGTTCATTTTTATTAAGTACTTTGCGAGTTATGAGGGTTGAATGATAGAGTAGCGCCGGTATTAACATTATCCAAGGTGTACTACATGGAGGTTACTCGCTCGGATTTGCATCTGTTGTGTGTGTGATCCAGCTAACTAAGGCAAGATCGATTCCTCAACATATCCTCATATTTCGCTGAAGTCAAATTGCCAAAAAATTGCTCCATAAAACGTGTATGAAACGTCTCGTTAGTTCCTTCATTTACCGCTATGTGACGCACTACATGCAGTCTAACTCGCATTTAAAATTCAACTAAGAATGTATAAAGCTATCAAAGAACGAGCACCTTCTAACTTCAGCTTTGAGCAAGCAGAAATTAATTGTTATCGTCCAAATACAACGTACGATTAATTAAAATTAAACGTTTTAAAAATGGCTGGCGACTTGTCGGAACGTGAAAGAATCACTATCCTCAGGATGCGTGGATGGGGTGATAACGAAAGATCGTTCTCTGATGTCGTTCGATTATTTAATGACACGTATCCGAACCGTCGAATTAATAAGTCCACTGTGTTAAAAACAATAGAACGTTTTAGACAAACTGGTAGCGTAAGAAATCGCTCTAAGTCAGGAAGACCATTGTCTGCAACCAACGAAGAAAAACAACTTGATGTTCTGCAGACATTTATTGAAGATCCCAATTCTAGTGTTCAGAGAGTCGCTCAAACTCACGATATTGCTCCCATGTCGGTTTGGAGAATTTTAAAGAAGAACAAGTTCCATCCATATAAATTGCAATACGTTCAAGAATTGCAAAACGGAGATGAGGAGCGTCGTATACATTTCTGTGAAAGAATGATGGCACTAATAGATGTCCGGCCCATCTTCCCTTATCAAAATGTTTTCACAGACGAGGCAACTTTTACCTTAACGGGAGAAGTTAATAATCAAAATTTTCGTTTCTGGTCAGATGAGAATCCGAATTGGGTGCGGGAAACTCACACACAACATCCACAAAAAATAAATGTATGGTGCGGAATAATAGATGGCTATTTAATAGGGCCGTTTTTTTTTGAAGAATATTTGAACGCTCAAAGGTATGAGAGATTACTTGTTGATCAAATAATTCCAGCCATACAGAATACTTTTCCAAATAATTTCCAAGAAATATGGTTTCAGCATGATGGAGCTCCTGCTCATTTTGGTGCAGGACCACGTCGTATTTTAAATGAGACTTTTCCGCTACGGTGGATAGGAAGAAGGAACGGAAATGAGGGAGGAGAGGATTGGCCACCTCGGTCACCAGATCTAACTCCTCTTGATTATTATCTATGGGGATATCTGAAGAGTAAGGTTTACAGAACAAAACCTAAAACCATTCACGAATTGATACAGCGAATAAGGGATGAAATGGCTTTGATACCTTTTGAAACGAATCGTAAAGTCATTTCTACATTCTACCAAAGATTAGCATATTGTCAGGAAGTAAATGGCAGCCACTTTCAGCATTTACTTTAACACATTGAAACACATTTGCAATCGTTTGGTGCAACCTAACCTGATCTCTGTATACACGCACCGCACGCACGCACACGCACACATTTCGAACAATTATTATGATAAATGAGCATCCACAAATTTATTTACTGTTTACTATGTCGATTGCTTTCCAGGTCTTTAAATGCTCGATTGTAATTTGGTTGGGTCTTTGCTTTTGCTGACTGGATCCACGACCGATCTTGCCTTAGTTAGCTGGATCACACACACAACAGATGCAAATCCGAGCGAGTAACCTCCATGTAGTACACCTTGGATAATGTTAATACCGGCGCTACTCTATCATTCAACCCTCATAACTCGCAAAGTACTTAATAAAAATGAACATTATTATAGTGTTTTGGAAAGCTCTTGAATTAAGCTATAAGAATATGCAATCAAATGTAGGGGGTGTCATTTAAAAAAGTCAATGTGACCTTGACCTGACCTTGACGACGCCATCCAAGGTCAAACTGATAGAATCAGTATATAGATCTTCTTAAACCCTACAACTTTTGTTGGAAACACTTTTCTGTAAAACGTATATTTTCCGAGATATTTAGGGGTTTCCACACTTTTGGTAGACCCTGTATATATATATACAGGGTGTCCGTCAATTTTCGACCTTAGCGAAATAAGGAAGTCGATTGGCTCAAATTAAGAAGAAATGACCTGT